>NC_088220.1:187500-260000 GCF_036934945.1 Oncorhynchus masou masou
TAATAATAATCACAGTGGTTGTAGAGGGTGAAACAGGTTTTCACCTCAGGAGTAAATGTCAGTTGGCTTTTTTCATAGCCGATCATTCAGACTATCTCTACCGCTCCTGCTGTCTCTAGAGAGTTGAAAACAGCAGGTCTGGGACAGGTAGCACGTCCGGTGAACAGGTCAGGGTTCCATAGCCGCAGGCAGAACAGTTGAAACTGGAGCAGCAGCACGACCAGGTGGACTTGGGACAATAATGAGTCTTCAGGCCAGGTTGTCCTGAGGCATGGTCCTATGGCTCAGGTCCTCCGAGAAAGAAAAAAGAAAAAAGAGAGCGATATGAGAGAGAGCATTCTTAAATTCACACAGGATTTGGCATGGGTCCTGAGATCCTCAAAAGGTTTTACAGCTGCACCATCGAGAGCATCACTGACTGTTTGGCCTTGGACGGCAAGGCACTACAGAGGGTAGTGTGTACGGCCCAGTACATCACTGGGGCCAAGCTTCCTGCCATCCAGGACCTCTACGCCAAGCGATGTCAGAGGAAGGCCCTACAAATTGTCAAAGACCCCAGCCACCCCAGTCATAGACTGTTCTCTCTACTACCGCATGGCAAGCGGTACCGGAGTGCCAAGTCTAGGACAAAAAGGCTTCTCAACAGTTTTTACCCCCAAGCCATAAGACTCCTGAACAGGTAATCAAATGGCTAGCCAGACTATTTGCATTGTGTCTCCCCAACCCCTCTTTTACACTGCTGCTACTCTGTTTATCATATATGCATAGTCACTTTAACTATACATTCATGTACATACTACCTCATTTTGCCCGACCAACCAGTGCTTCTACACATTGGCGAACCGGGCTATCTGCATTGTGTCCCACCACCCACCACCCCCTCTTTTATGCTGCTGCTACTCTCTGTTCATCATATATACACAGTCACCATATCCACATGTACATACTACCTCAATCAGCCTGACTAACCTGACGAGCCTGTCTGTTTGTAGCCTCGCTAATTTTATAGCCTCTCTACTGTATATAGCCTCTCTACAGTATATAGCCTCTCTACTGTATATAACATCTCTACTGTATATAACCTCTCTACTGTATATAACCTCTCTACTGTATATAACCTCTCTACTGTATATAGCCTCTCTACTGTTGTTTTATTTCTTTACCTACCTATTGTTCACCTAATACCTTTTTTGCAACGTTGGTTAGAGCCTGTAAGTCAGCATTTCACTGTTGTATTCGGTGCATGTGACAAATAAACTTTGATTTGATTTGAACTAAAGCTAGAATGAGCACAGTGAAGGTTTTTGGGGCTTTGTACTACACCTGTTGTATTCAGCATTTCACTGTGAGGTCTACTACACCTGTTGTATTCAGCATTTCACTGTGAGGTCTACTACACCTGTTGTATTCAACATTTCACTGTAAGGTCTACTACACCTGTTGTATTCAACATTTCACTGTAAGGTCTACTACACCTGTTGTATTCAACATTTCACTGTGAGGTCTACTACACCTGTTGTATTCAGGGCACGTGACAAATACATTTTGATTTGATTTGACACCAGATAAGACAGGAGAAATACTCCAGATATAACAGACTGACCCTAGCCCCCCGACACATAAACTACTGCAGCATAAATACTGGAGGCTGAGACAGGAGGGGTCAGGAGACACTGTGGCCCCATCCGATGATACCCCCAGACAGGGCCAACCAGGCAGGATATAACCCCACCCACTTTGCCAAAGCACAGCCCCCACACCACTAGAGGGATATCTTCAACCACCAACTTACCATCCTGAGACAAGGCCATGTATAGCCCACAAAGATCTCCCCCACGGCACAGCCCAAGGGGGGGGGGCAACCCAGACAGGAAGATCATGTCAGTGACTCAAGTGACGCACCCCTCCTCGGGACGGCATGAGAGAGCACCAGTAAGCCAGTGACTCAGCCCCTGTAATAGGGTTAGAGGCAGAGAATCCCAGTGGAAAGAGGGGAACCGGCCAGGCAGAGACAGCAAGGGTGGTTCGTTGCTCCAGAGCCTTTCCGTTCACCTTCACACTCCTGGGCCAGACTACACTCAATCACATGACCCACTGAAGAGATGAGTCTTCAATAAAGACTTAAAGTTGAGATAGAGTCTGTGTCTCTCACATGGATAGGCAGACCATTCCATAAAAATGGAGCTCTATAGGAGAAAGCCCTGCCTCCAGCTGTTTGCTTAGAAATTCTAGGGGCAGTATAAGGAGACCTGCGTCTTGTGACCATAGCGTACCTGTAGGTATGTACGGCAGGACCAAATCGGAAAGATATGTAGGAGCAAGCCCATGTAATGCTTTGTAGGTTAGCAGTAAAACCTAGAAATCAGCCCTTGCTTTGGCAGGAAGCCAGTGTAGAGAGGCTAGCTCTGGAGTAATATGATCATTTTTTTGGGTTCTAGTCAAGATTCTAGCAGCCGTATTTAGCACTAACTGAAGTTTATTTAGTGCTTTATCCGGGTAGCTGGAAAGTAGAGCATTGCAGTAGTCTAACCTAGAAGTGACAAAAGCATGGATACATTTTTCTGCATCATTTTTGGACAGAAAGATTTTTGCAATGTTACATAGATGGAAAAAAGCTGTCCAACCATCAAGATTATTTGTCAGATTCAACAGAAGATCTCTTTGTTTCTTGGGATCAAGAACAAGCATCTCTGTTTTGTCCGAGTTTAAAAGTAGAACGTTTGCTGCCATCCACTTCCTTATGTCTGAAACACAGGCTTCCAGGGAGGGCAATTTTAGGTCTTCACCATGTTTAATCGAAATGTACAGCTGTGTCATCCACATAGCAGTGAAAGTTAACATTATGTTTGCAAATGACATCACCAAGAGGTAAAATATATAGTGAAAAGTATAGTGGTTCTTAAACAGAGCCTTGAGGAACACCGAAATTTACAGTTGATTTCAAGAGGACAAACCATCCACAGAGACAAACTGATATCTTTCCGACAGATAAGATCTAAACCAGGCCAGAACTTGTCCGTGTAGACCAATTAGGGTTTTCCAATCTCTCCAAAAGAATGTGGTGATCGATGATATCAAAAGCAGCACTAAGGTCTAGGAGCACGAGGACAGATGCAGAGCCTCGGTCTGACGCCATTAAAAAGTAATTTACCACCTTCACAAGTGCAGTCTCAGTGCTATGATGGGGTCTAAAACGTTTCGTATTGTTCGTATTCAGGAAGGCAGTGATCTGCTGCGCAAAAGCTTTTTCTAAAATGTTTGAGAGGAATGGGACATTTGATAGAGGCCGATTTCGTGCTTTTATATTTTCTGGGTCAAGGTTTGGCTTTTTCAAGTGAGGCTTTATTACTGCCACTTTTAGTGAGTTTGGTGCACATCCGGTGGATAGAGAGACGTTTATTATGTTCAACATAGGAGGGCCAAGCACAGGAAGCAGCTCTTTCAGTAGTTTAGTTGGAATAGGCTCCAGTATGCAGGTTTAGAGTCCACGATTATTTTCATCATTGTGTCAAGATATATAGTATTAAAAAACTTGAGTGTGTCTCTTGGTCTGGCAGAGTTGTGCAGCTTCAGGAATATTGCGTTTTCTAGGAATACACAGATTTAAAATGGAGTCCGTCATTTGCTTTCTAATGATCATGATCTTTTCGTCAAAGTTTGTTCATGAATTTATCACTGCTGAAGTGAAAGCCATCCTCTCTTGGGGAATATTTTTTAGTTAGCGACAGTATCATTATTATTTTTTTTAGGGGGGGGTTGTTCTTAATCTCCTCAATTAAGTTTGAAAAATAGGATGGTCGAGCAGCAATGAGGGCTCTTCGGTACTGCCTTTCAGAAGACTTCATGACTCGAAGCTCAAAAGACGTAAACAAGTTCTCATTTACAACTGCAACCTGACCAAGATAAAGCAAAGCAGTGCGACACAAACAACAACACAGAGTTACACATGGACTAAACAAACGTACAGTCAATAAAACAATAGAAAAAAAGTCTATATACAGTGTGTGCAAATGGCATGAGGAGGTAGGTAATAAATGGGCCATAGTAGCAAAGTAATTACAATTTAGCAAATTAACACTGGAGTGATAAATGAGCAGATGGTGATGTGCAAGTAGAGATATTGGTGTGCAAAAGAGAAAAAATAAATAAAAACAATATGGGGATGAGGTAGGTAGATTGGATGGGCTATTTACAGATTTTTTAAAATATATATATATATATTTATTTCACCTTTATTTAACCAGGTAGGCTAGTCGAGAACAAGTTCTCATTTACAACTGCGACCTGGCCAAGATAAAGCATAGCAGTGTGAACAGACAACAACACAGAGTTACACATGGAGTAAACAATTAACAAGTCAATAACACAGTAGAAAAAAGTGGAGTGATAAATGATCAGATGGTCATGTACAGGTAGAGATATTGGTGTGCAAAAGAGCAGAAAAGTAAATAAATAAAAACAGTATGGGGATGAGGTAGGTAAATTGGGTGGGCTATTTACAGATGGACTATGTACAGCTGCAGCGATCGGTTAACTTAATCTATTTTTGCAATTTGTTCCAGTCATTGGCAGCAGAGAACTGGAAGGAAAGGTGGCCAAATGAGGTGTTGGCTTTGGGGATGATCAGTGAGATATACCTGCTGGAGCGCGTGCTACGGGTGGGTGTTGCCATCGTGACCAGTGAACTGAGATAAGGCGGAGCTTTACCTGGCATGGACTTGTAGATGACCTGGAGCCAGTGGGTTTGGCGACGAATATGTAGCGAATATGTAGCGAGGGCCACTACAGGTCGCAATGGTGGGTGGTATATTGGGCTTTGGTGACAAAACGGATGGCACTCTGATAGACTGCATCCAGTTTGCTGAGTAGAGTGTTGGAGGCTATTTTGTGAATGACACAAAGGCCCTTCTGCCACCTCTACACTCTAACCACTAGGCTACCTGCCACCTCTACGCTCTAACCGCTAGGCTACCCTGCCGCCTCTACACTCTAACCACTAGGCTACCCTGCCATCTCTACACTCTAACCACTAGGCTACCTGCCGCCTCTACACTCTAACCACTAGGCTACCTGCCACCTCTACACTCTAACCACTAGGCTACCTGCCGCCTCTACACTCTAACCACTAGGCTACCTGCCACCTCTACACTCTAACCACTAGGCTACCTGCCACCTCTACACTCTAACCACTAGGCTACCCTGCCACCTCTACACTCTAACCACTAGGCTCCCTGCCACCTCTACACTCTAACCACTAGGCTACCTGCCACCTCTACACTCTAACCACTAGGCTCCCTGCCACCTCTACACTCTAACCACTAGGCTACCTGCCACCTCTACACTCTAACCACTAGGCTACCTGCCGCCTCTACACTCTAACCACTAGGCTACGCTGCCACCTCTACACTCTAACCACTAGGCTACCTGCCACCTCTACACTCTAACCACTAGGCTACCCTGCCACCTCTACACTCTAACCACTAGGCTACCCTGCCACCTCTACACTCTAACCACTAGGCTACCCTGCCACCTCTACACTCTAACCACTAGGCTACCTGCCGCCTCTACACTCTAACCACTAGGCTACCTGCCTCCTCTACACTCTAACCACTAGGCTACCTGCCACCTCTACACTCTAACCACTAGGCTACCTGCCTCCTCTACACTCTAACCACTAGGCTACCTGCCACCTCTACACTCTAACCACTAGGCTACCTGCCGCCTCTACACTCTAACCACTAGGCTACCTGCCTCCTCTACACTCTAACCACTAGGCTACCTGCCACCTCCACACTCTAACCACTAGGCTACCTGCCACCTCTACACTCTAACCACTAGGCTACCTGCCACCTATACACTCTAACCACTAGGCTACCTGCCACCTCTACACTCTAACCACTAGGCTACCTGCCGCCTCTACACTCTAACCACTAGGCTACCTGCCACCTCTACACTCTAACCACTAGGCTACCCCGCCCCCTCTACACTCTAACCACTAGGCTACCCCGCCCCCTCTACACTCTAACCACTAGGCTACCTGCCACCTCTACACTCTAACCACTAGGCTACCTGCCACCTATACACTCTAACCACTAGGCTACCTGCCACCTCTACACTCTAACCACTAGGCTACCCTGCCACCTCTACACTCTAACCACTAGGCTACCTGCCACCTCTACACTCTAACCACTAGGCTACCTGCCACCTCTACACTCTAACCACTAGGCTACCTGCCACCTCTACACTCTAACCACTAGGCTACCTGCCGCCTCTACACTCTAACCACTAGGCTACCTGCCACCTCTACACTCTAACCACTAGGCTACCTGCCACCTATACACTCTAACCACTAGGCTACCTGCCACCTCTACACTCTAACCACTAGGCTACCTGCCGCCTCTACACTCTAACCACTAGGCTACCTGCCGCCTCCACACTCTAACCACTAGGCTACCTGCCACCTCTACACTCTAACCACTAGGCTACCTGCCGCCTCTACACTCTAACCACTAGGCTACCTGCCACCTCTACACTCTAACCACTAGGCTACCTGCCGCCTCTACACTCTAACCACTAGGCTACCTGCCACCTCTACACTCTAACCACTAGGCTACCTGCCTAGTGATTTGTTACATACAGTACATCTCTGATTTTGTCAATATCATATATATTTTTGTACTTGCAGTAAAATTCTTATCATCATAGTAGGACATTAGAGTATGTATCAGACTTTTATTTAGTGGTTAGAGTGCAGACATACATTTGACTTTCCAGACCTACATTTTACAATACAGACATATATTTTACTTTATATACATTCATTTAACTTTACAGACATACATTTGACTTTAAAGACATATATCTTACTTTAAAGACTTTCATTACGAAGTTGTCAATCTGTAGTAGACGAACCCGCTGACATGTAAAATCTATAGGTGTTACAAACAAACCATCAAGTAGTCGTCCATAAAAAGCAGTCTGATTAAGTAAAATGTATTGTAACAAGTGTTGTTGCATTGTGAAACATGTATTTCTAGATGGAACACTGATTAAGTTTGGTGAAAAAAAATATTATGATTTTATGTGTTGCATTGGAAATGTGGAAATGTGCTTAGAGATTTGAAACATCTTCCATTTTGATAATTTGTTGAGTTTTGTAAGAGTTGTACCAAAGCAGAACAAAGTAGATATTAATAATATCAACTTTGCTGATTTTAAATAATAATAAATTGGGAACTTTTCCATCTTTGTCATTTTGAGGCTCATGAAAAACTCAGACACCTCTGTTAGCCTCATTGAAGATACAAAACTAAAAATATCTGAAAGTCATATCCCTACTAGGCCACGCCTCCACTCCATGGTTCCTCCAGGAACAAGAGCCAGAGAAAAGGACCAGTTCCCCTAAAGTGGGACCTTCTCTCAGTATCTCTGTATCTGACCCAGCCCAGTATCTCTGACCCAGCCCTTCTGTCTCTGACCCAGTCTCTCTGTCCCTGACCCAGCCCAGTATCTCTGTCTCTGACCCAGCCCAGTATCTCTGTCTCTGACCCAGTATCTCTGTATCTGACCCAGCCCAGTATCTGTCTCTGACCCAGCCCTTCTGTCTCTGACCCAGTCTCTCTGTCCCTGACCCAGCCCAGTATCTCTGTCTCTGACCCAGCCCAGTATCTCTGTCTCTGACCCAGCCCAGTATCTCTGTCTCTGACCCAGCCCAGCCCTTCTGTTTCTGACCCAGCCCAGTATCTCTGTCTCTGACCCAGCCCAGTACCTCTGTCCCTGACCCAGCCCAGTATCTCTGTCTCTGACCCAGCCCAGTATCTCTGTATCTGACCCAGCCCAGTATCTCTGTATCTGACCCAGTATCTCTGCCTCTGACCCAGCCCAGTATCTCTGACCCAGCCCTTCTGTCTCTGACCCAGCCCAGCCCTTCTGTCTCTGACCCAGCCCAGTCTATCTTTCCCTGACCCAGCCCAGTATCTCTGTCTCTGACCCAGCCCAGTCTATCTTTCCCTGACCCAGCCCAGTATCTCTGTCTCTGACCCAGCCCAGTATCTCTGTCCCTGACCCAGCCCAGTATCTCTGTCTCTGACCCAGCCCAGTATCTCTGTCTCTGACCCAGCCCAGTATCTCTGTATCTGACCCAGCCCAGTCTATCTGTCTCTGACCCAGCCCAGTCTATCTTTCCCTGACCCAGCCCAGTATCTCTGTCTCTGACCCAGCCCAGTCTATCTTTCCCTGACCCAGCCCAGTATCTCTGTCTCTGACCCAGCCCAGTATCTCTGTCCCTGACCCAGCCCAGTATCTCTGTATCTGACCCAGCCCAGTCTCTCTGTCTCTGACCCAGCCCAGTATCTCTGTATCTGACCCAGCCCAGTCTATCTGTCTCTGACCCAGCCCAGTATCTCTGACCCAGCCCATCTGTCTCTGACCCAGTATCTCTGTATCTGACCCAACCCAGTATCTCTGACCCAGTATCTCTGTATCTGACCCAGCCCAGTCTCTCTGTCTCTGACCCAGCCCAGTATCTCTGACCCAGCCCATCTGTCTCTGACCCAGTATCTCTGTATCTGACCCAACCCAGTATCTCTGACCCAGTATCTCTGTATCTCTGTATCTGACCCAGCCCAGTCTCTCTGTCTCTGACCCAGCCCAGTATCTCTGTCTCTGACCCAGCCCAGTATCTCTGTCTCTGACCCAGCCCAGCCCTTCTGTCTCTGACCCAGCCCAGTATCTCTGTCTCTGACCCAGCCCAGTATCTCTGACCCAGTATCTCTGTCCCTGACCCAGCCCAGTCTCTCTGTCTCTGACCCAGCCCAGTATCTCTGTCTCTGACCCAGCCCAGTGTCTCTGTCTCTGACCCAGCCCAGTATCTCTGTCTCTGACCCAGCCCAGTCTCTCTGTATCTGACCCAGCCCAGTATCTCTGTCTCCGACCCAGCCCAGTATCTCTGTATCTGACCCAGCACAACATCTCTGTCCCTGACCCAGCCCAGCCCTTCTGTCTCTGACCCAGCCCAGCCCTTCTGTCTCTGACCCAGCCCAGTATCTCTGTCTCTGACCCAGCCCAGTCTCTCTGTCTCTGACCCAGCCCAGTCTCTCTGTTTCTGACCCAGCCCAGCCCTTCTGTCTCTGACCCAGCCCAGTGTCTCTGTCTCTGACCCAGCCCAGTATCTCTGTCTCTGACCCAGCCCAGCCCTTCTGTGTCTCTGACCCAGCCCAGTATCTCTGTCTCTGACCCAGCCCAGCCCTTCTGTCTCTGACCCAGCCCAGCCCTTCTGTCTCTGACCCAGCCCAGTATCTCTGTCTCTGACCCAGCCCAGTCTCTCTGTCTCTGACCCAGCCCAGTCTCTCTGTTTCTGACCCAGCCCAGCCCTTCTGTCTCTGACCCAGCCCAGTGTCTCTGTCTCTGACCCAGCCCAGTATCTCTGTCTCTGACCCAGCCCAGCCCTTCTGTCTCTGACCCAGCCCAGTATCACTGTCCCTGACCCAGCCCAGTATCTCTGTCTCTGACACAGCCCAGTATCTCTGTCTCTGACCCAGCCCAGTCTCTCTGTCTCTGACCCAGCCCAGTCTCTCTGTTTCTGACCCAGCCCAGCCCTTCTGTCTCTGACCCAGCCCAGTATCTCTGTCTCTGACCCAGCCCTTCTGTCTCTGACACAGCCCAGTATCACTGTCCCTGACCCAGCCCAGTATCTCTGTCTCTGACCCAGCCCTTCTGTCTCTGACCCAGCCCAGTATCTCTGTCTCTGACCCAGCCCAGTATCTCTGTCTCTGACCCAGCCCAGTATCACTGTCCCTGACCCAGCCCAGTATCTCTGTCTCTGACCCAGCCCTTCTGTCTCTGACACAGCCCAGTATCTCTGTCTTGGACCCAGTATCTCTGACTCTGACACAGCACAACATCTCTGTCTTGGACCCAGTATCTCTGTCTCTGACCCAGCCCAGTATCTCTGTCTCTGTCCCAGCCCAGTATCTCTGTCTCTGTCCCAGCCCAGTATCTCTGTCCCTGACCCAGCCCAGTCTCTCTGTATCTGACCCAGCCCAGTATCTCTGTCTCTGTCTCTGACCCAGCCCGGTCTCTCTGTCTCTGACCCAGCCCGGTCTCTCTGTCTCTGACCCAGCCCAGTATCTCTGTCTCTGACACAGCACAACATCTCTGTCTCTGACCCAGCCCAGCCCTTCTGTCTCTGACCCAGCCCAGTATCTCTGTCTCTGTCCCAGCCCAGTATCTCTGTCCCTGACCCAGCCCAGTCTCTCTGTATCTGACCCAGCCCAGTCTCTCTTTCTCTGTCTCAGACCCAGCCCGGTCTCTCTGTCTCTGACACAGCACAACATCTCTGTCTCTGACCCAGCCCAGCCCTTCTGTCTCTGACCCAGCCCAGTATCTCTGTCTCTGACCCAGCCCAGTATCTCTGTCTCTGACACAGCACAACATCTCTGTCTCTGACCCAGCCCAGCCCTTCTGTCTCTGACCCAGCCCAGTCTCTCTGTCTCTGACCCAGCCCGTTCTCTCTGTCTCTGACCCAAACCAGCCCTTCTGTCTCTGACCCAGCCCAGTCTCTCTGTCACTGACTCAGCCCTTCTGTCTCTGACACAGCCCAGTCTCTCTGTCTCTGACCCAGCCCAGTCTCTCTGTCTCTGACGCAGCCCAGTCTCTCTGTCTCTGACCCAGCCCAGCCCTTCTGTCTCTGACCCAGCCCAGTCTCTCTGTCCCTGACCCAGCCCAGTCTCTCTGTCCTTGGGACAGCCCATTCTCTCTGTCTCTGACCCAGCCCAGTATCTCTGTCCCTGACCCAGCCCAGCCCTTCTGTCTCTGACCCAGCCCAATATCTCTGTCCCTGACCCAGCCCAGTCTCTCTGTCCCTGACCCAGCCCAGTATCTCTGTCTCTGACCCAGCCCAGTATCTCTGTCTCTGACCCAGCCCAGTATCTCTGTCCCTGACCCAGCCCAGTCTCTGTCCCTGACCCGGCCCAGTATCTCTGTCTCTGACCCAGCCCAGTATCTCTGTCTCTGACCCAGCACAACATCTCTGTCCCTGACCCAGCCCAGCCCTTCTGTCTCTGACCCAGCCCAGTATCTCTGTCTCTGACACAGCACAACATCTCTGTCTCTGACCCAGCCCAGCCCTTCTGTCTCTGACCCAGCCCAGTATCTCTGTCTCTGACCGAGTCCAGTCTCTCTGTCTCTGACCCAGCCCAGCCCTTCTGTCTCTGACCCAGCCCAGTATCTCTGTCTCTGACCCAGCCCAGTATCTCTGTCTCTGACCCAGCCCAGCCCTTCTGTCTCTGACCCAGCCCAGTATCTCTGTCTCTGACCCAGCCCAGCCCTTCTGTCTCTGACCCAGCCCAGTATCTCTGTCTCTGACCCAACACAGCCCTTCTGTCTCTGACCCAGCCCTTCTGTCTCTGACACAGCCCAGTATCACTGTCCCTGACCCAGCCCAGTATCTCTGTCCCTGTCCCAGCCCAGTATCTCTGTCCCTGACCCAGCCCAGTATCTCTGTCTCTGACCCAGCCCAGCCCTTCTGTCTCTGACCCAGCCCAGCCCTTCTGTCTCTGACCCAGCCCAGCCCTTCTGTCTCTGACCCAGCCCAGTAACTCTGTCTCTGACCCAGCCCAGCCCTTCTGTCTCTGACCCAGCCAAGCCCTTCTGTCTCTGACCCAGCCCAGTATCTCTGTCTCTGACCCAGCCCAGCCCTTCTGTCTCTGACCCAGCCCAGTATCTCTGTCTCTGACCCAACACAGCCCTTCTGTCTCTGACCCAGCCCAGCCCTTCTGTCTCTGACCCAGCCCAGCCCTTCTGTCTCTGACACAGCCCAGTATCACTGTCCCTGACCCAGCCCAGTATCTCTGTCTCTGACCCAGCCCAGTATCACTGTCCCTGACCCAGCCCAGTATCTCTGTCTCTGACCCAGCCCAGTATCACTGTCCCTGACCCAGCCCAGTATCTCTGTCTCTGACCCAGCCCAGTCTCTCTGTCTCTGACCCAGCCCAGTATCTCTGTCTCTGACCCAGCCCAGTATCTCTGTCTCTGACCCAGCCCAGTCTCTCTGTCTCTGACCCAGCCCAGTATCTCTGTCTCTGACCCAGCCCAGTATCTCTGTCTCTGACCCAGCCCAGTATCTCTGTCTCTGACCCAGCCCAGTATCTCTGTCTCTGACCCAGCCCAGTATCTCTGTCTCTGACCCAGCCCAGTATCTCTGTCTCTGACCCAGCCCAGCCCTTCTGTCTCTGACCCAGCCCAGCCCTTCTATCCCTGACCCAGCACAGTCTCTCTATCCCTGACCCAGCCCAGTCTCTCTATCCCTGACCCAGCAAAGTCTCTCTGTCCCTGACCCAGCCCAGTCTCTCTGTCCCTGACCCAGCCCAGTCTCTCTGTCTCTGACCCAGCCCAGTGTCTCCATCCCTGACCCAGTCCAGTCTCTCTATCCCTGACCCAGCCCAGTCTCTCTGTCCCTGGCCCAGCCTAGTCTCTCTGTCCCTGACCCAGCCCAGTCTCTCTGTCCCTGACCCAGCCCAGCCCTTCTGTCTCTGACCCAGCCCTTCTGTCCTTGACACAGCCCAGTATCACTGTCCCTGACCCAGCCCAGTATCTCTGTCTCTGACCCAGCCCAGTATCTCTGTCTCTGACCCAGCCCAGTATCTCTGTCTCTGACCCAGCCCAGTATCTCTGTCTCTGACCCAGCCCAGCCCTTCTGTCTCTGACCCAGCCCAGTCTCTCTGTCCCTGACCCAGCCCAGTATCTCTGTCTCTGACCCAGACCAGTATCTCTGTCCCTGACCCAGCCCAGTACCTCTGTCTCTGACCCACGCCAGTCTCCCTGTCCCTGACCCAGCCCAGTATCTCTGTCCCTGACCCAGCCCAGTCTCTCTGTCCCTGACCCAGCCCAGCCCTTCTATCCCTGACCCAGCCTCGTCTCTCTGTCCCTGACCCATCCCAGCCCTTCTATCCCTGACCCAGCCCAGTCCTTCAGTCCCTGACCCAGCCCAGTCTCTCTGTCCCTGACCCAGCCCAGTCTCTCTGTCCCTGACCCAGCCCAGTCCTTCTGTCCCTGACCCAGCCCAGTCTCTCTGTCCCTGACCCAGCCCAGTCTCTCTGTCCCTGACCCAGCCCAGTCTCTCTGTCCCTGACCCAGCCCTGTCTCTCTGTCCCTGACCCAGCCCAGTATCTCTGTCCCTGACCCAGCCCAGTCTCTCTGTCCCTGACCCAGCCCAGTATTTCTGTCCCTGACCCAGCCCAGTCTCTCTGTCCCTGACCCAGCCCAGTCTTGCTGTCCCTGACCCAGCCCAGTATCTCTGTCTCTGACCCAGCCCAGTATCTCTGTCTCTGACCCAGCCCTGTCTCTCTTTCTCTGACCCAGCCCAGTCTCTCTGTCTCTGACCCAGCCCAGTCTCTCTATCTCTGACCCAGCACAGTACCTCTGTCCCTGACCCAGCCCAGTCTATCTCTGTCTCTGACCCAGCCCAGCCCTTCTGTCTCTGACCCAGCCCAGTATCTCTGTCTCTGACCCAGCCCAGTCTCTCTGTTTCTGACCCAGCCCAGTCTCTCTGTCTCTGAACCAGCCCAGTATCTCTGTCCCTGACCCAGCCCAGTCTTGCTGTCCCTTACCCAGCCCAGTCTATCTCTGTCTCTGACCCAGCCCAGCCCTTCTGTCTCTGACCCAGCTAGGTATCTCTGTCTCTGACCCAGCCCATCCCTTGTGTCTCTGAAGCAGCCCTGTCTCTGCCCCAGCACTGTACCTCTGTCTCTGACCTAGCCCAGTATCTCTGTCTCTGACCCAGCCCAGTCTCGCTGTCCCTGACCCAGCCCAGCCCTTCTATCCCTGACCCAGCCCAGTCCTTCAGTCCCTGACCCAGCCCAGTCTCTCTGTCCCTGACCCAGCCCAGTCTCTCTGTCCCTGACCCAGCCCAGTCTTGCTGTCCCTGACCCAGCCCAGCCCTTCTGTCTCTGACCCAGCCCAATATCTCTGTCCCTGACCCAGCCCAGTCTCTCTGTCCCTGACCCAGCCCAGTCTCTCTGTCCCTGACCCAGCCCAGTCTTGCTGTCCCTGACAGCAGCCCAGTCTCTCTGTCTCTGACCCAGCCCAGCCCTTTTGTCTCTGACACAGCCCAGTATCTCTGTCTCTGACCCAGCCCAGTCTCTCTGTCTCTGACCTAGCCCAGTCTCTCTGTCTCTGACCCAGCCCAGTATCTCTGTCCCTGACCCAGCCCAGTCTTGCTGTCCCTTACCCAGCCCAGTCTATCTCTGTCTCTGACCCAGCCCAGCCCTTCTGTCTCTGACCCAGCCCGGTATCTCTGTCTCTGACCCAGCCCATCCCTTGTGTCTCTGAAGCAGCCCTGTCTCTGCCCCAGCACTGTACCTCTGTCTCTGACCTAGCACAGTATCTCTGTCTCTGACCCAGCCCAGTCTCGCTGTCCCTGACCCAGCCCAGCCCTTCTATCCCTGACCCAGCCTCGTCTCTCTGTCCCTGACCCATCCCAGCCCTTCTATCCCTGACCCAGCCCAGTCCTTCAGTCCCTGACCCAGCCCAGTCTCTCTGTCCCTGACCCAGCCCAGTCTTGCTGTCCCTGACCCAGCCCAGCCCTTCTGTCTCTGACCCAGCCCAATATCTCTGTCCCTGACCCAGCCCAGTCTCTCTGTCCCTAACCCAGCCCAGTCTCTCTGTCCCTGACCCAGCCCAGTCTTGCTGTCCCTGACAGAGCCCAGTCTCTCTGTCTCTGACCCAGCCCAGCCCTTTTGTCTCTGACACAGCCCAGTATCTCTGTCTCTGACCCAGCCCAGTCTCTCTGTCTCTGACCTAGCCCAGTCTCTCTGTCTCTGACCCAGCCCAGTATCTCTGTCTCTGACCCAGGCCAGTCTCTCTGTCTCTGACCCAGCCCAGTCTCTCTGTCTCTGACCCAGCCCAGCCCTTCTGTCTCTGACCCAGCCCAGCCCTTCTGTCTCTGACCCAGCCCAGCCCTTCTGTCTCTGACCCAGCCCAGCCCTTCTGTCCGTGACCCGTCCCAGCGCTTCTATCCCTGACCCAGCACAGCCCTTCTGTCCCTGACCCAGCCCAGTCTCTCCATCCCTGACCCAGCAAAGTCTCTCTGTCCCTGACCCAGCCCAGTCTCTCTGTCCCTGACCCAGCCCAGTCTCTCTGTCCCTGACCCAGCCCAGTATCTCTGTCCCTGGCCCAGCCCAGTCTCTCCATCCCTGACCCAGTCCAGTCTCTCTATCCCTGACCCAGCCCAGTCTCTCTGTCCCTGGCCCAGCCTAGTCTCTCTGTCCCTGGCCCAGCCCAGTCTCTCTGTCCCTGACCCAGCCCAGCCCTTCTGTCTCTGACCCAGCCCTTCTGTCTCTGACAAAGCCCAGTATCACTGTCCCTGACCCAGCCCAGTATCTCTATCTCTGACCCAGCCCAGTATCTCTGTCTCTGACCCAGCCCAGTATCTCTGTCTCTGACCCAGCCCAGCCCTTCTGTCTCTGACCCAGCCCAGTCTCTCTGTCCCCGATCCAGCCCAGTATCTCTGTGTCTGACCCAGCCCAGCCCTTCTTTTTCTAACCCAGCCCAGCCCATCTGTCTCTGACCCAGCCCTTCTGTCTCTGAACCAGCCCTTCTGTCTCTGACCCAGACCAGTATCTCTGTCCCTGACCCAGCCCAGTACCTCTGTCTCTGACCCAGCCCAGTCTCTCTGTCCCTGACCCAGCCCAGTCTCTCTGTCTCTGACCCAGCCCAGTCTTGCTGTCCCTGACCCAGCCCAGTATCTCTGTCTCTGACCCAGCCCAGT
This sequence comes from Oncorhynchus masou masou, assembly GCF_036934945.1. Taxonomy (NCBI): domain Eukaryota; kingdom Metazoa; phylum Chordata; class Actinopteri; order Salmoniformes; family Salmonidae; genus Oncorhynchus; species Oncorhynchus masou. Next base: position 203,267 of record NC_088220.1, read on the forward strand.
CTCTCTGTCTCTGACCCAGCCCAGTATCTCTGTCTCTGACCCCGCCCAGTCTCTCTGTTTCTGACCCAGCCCAGTATCTCTGTCCCTGACACAGCCCAGTCTCGCTGTCCCTTACCCAGCCCAGTCTATCTCTGTCTCTGACCCAGCCCAGCCCTTCTGTCTCTGACCCAGCCCGGTATCTCTGTCTCTGACCCAGCCCATCCCTTGTGTCTCTGAAGCAGCCCTGTCTCTGCCCCAGCACTGTACCTCTGTCTCTGACATAGCCCAGTATCTCTGTCTCTGACCCAGCCCAGTCTCGCTGTCCCTGACCCAGCCCAGCCCTTCTATCCCTGACCCAGCCTCGTCTCTCTGTCCCTGACCCATCCCAGCCCTTCTATCCCTGACCCAGCCCAGCCCTTCTGTCTCTGACCCAGCCCTTCTGTCCCTGACCCAGCCCAGTATCTCTGTCTCCGACCCAGCCCAGCCCTTCTGTCTCAAACCCAGCCCAGTATCTCTGACCCAGCCCTTCTGTCTCTGACCCTGTCCAGCCCTTCTGTCTCTGACCCAGCCCTTCTGTGTCTGACCCAGCCCAGTCTCTGTCCCTGACCCAGCGCAGTCTCTGTCCCTGACCCAGCCCAGTCTCTGTCCCTGACCCAGCCCAGTCTCTGTCCCTGACCCAGCGCAGTCTCTGTCCCTGACCCAGCCCAGTCTCTGTCCCTGACCCAGCGCAGTCTCTGTCCCTGACCCAGCCCAGTCTCTGTCCCTGACCCAGCCCAGTCTCTGTCCCTGACCCAGCCCAGTCTCTGTCCCTGACCCAGCCCAGTCTCTGTCCCTGACCCAGCGCAGTCTCTGTCCCTGACCCAGCCCAGTCTCTGTCCCTGACCCAGCCCAGTCTCTGTCCCTGACCCAGCGCAGTCTCTGTCCCTGACCCAGCCCAGTCTCTGTCCCTGACCCAGCGCAGTCTCTGTCCCTGACCCAGCGCAGTCTCTGTCCCTGACCCAGCCCAGTCTCTGTCCCTGACCCAGCCCAGTCTCTGTCCCTGACCCAGCCCAGTCTCTGTCCCTGACCCAGCGCAGTCTCTGTCCCTGACCCAGCCCAGTCTCTGTCCCTGACCCAGCGCAGTCTCTGTCCCTGACCCAGCCCAGTCTCTGTCCCTGACCCAGCCCAGTCTCTGTCTCTGACCCAGCCCAGTCTCTCTATCTCAACCCAAGCACAGTATCTCTGTCTCAAACCCAGCCCAGTATCTCTGACCCAGCCCTTCTGTCTCTGACCCTGTCCAGCCCTTCTGTCTCTGACCCAGCCCTTCTGTGTCTGACCCAGCCCAGTATCTCTGACCCAGCCCTTCTGTCTCTGACCCTGTCCAGCCCTTCTGTCTCTGACCCAGCCCAGTATCACTGTCCCTGACCCAGCCCAGTATCTCTGTCTCTGACCCAGCCCTTCTGTCTCTGACCCAGCCCAGTATCACTGTCTCTGACCCAGCCCAGTATCTCCATCTCTGACCCAGCCCAGTATCTCTGTCTCTGACCCAGCCCAGCCCTTCTGTCTCTGACACAGCCCTTCTGTCTCTGACACAGCCCAGTATCACTGTCCCTGACCCAGCCCATTATCTCTGTCTCTGACCCAGCCCAGTAACTCTGTCTCTGACCCAGCCCAGTATCTCTGTCTCTGACCCAGCCCAGCCCTTCTGTCCCTGACCCAGCCCAGTCTCTCTGTGTCTGACCCAGCCCAGTATCTCTGTCTCTGACCCAGCCCAGTCTCTCTGTGTCTGACCCAGCCCAGCCCATCTGTCTCTGACCCAGCCCTTCTGTCTCTGACCCAGACCAGTATCTCTGTCCCTGACCCAGCCCAGTATCTCTGTCTCTGTCTCTGACCCAGCCCAGTATCTCTGTCTCTGACCCATTCCAGCCCTTCTGTCTCTGACCCAGCCCTTCTGTCTCTGACACAGCCCAGAATCTCTGTCCCTGACCCAGCCCAGTATCTCTGTCTCTGACCCAGCCCAGTATCTCTGTCTCTGACCCAGCCCAGTATCCCTGTCTCTGACACAGCCCAGTCTCTCTGTCTCTGACCCAGCCCAGTCTCTCTGTCTCTGACGCAGCCCAGTCTGTCTGTCTCTGACCCAGCCCAGTCTCTTTCCCTGACCCTGCCCAGTCTCTCTGTCCCTGACCCAGCCCAGTCTCTCTGTCTCTGACCCAGCCCAGTCTCTCTGTCCCTGACCCAGCCCAGTATCTCTGTCTCTGACCCAGCAAAGTATACCTGTCTCTGACCCAGCCCAGTATCTCTGTCTCTGTCTCTGACCCAGCCCAGTCTCTCTGTCTCTGACGCAGACCAGTCTGTCTGTCTCTGACGCAGCCCATTCTCTCTGTCCCTGACCCAGCCCAGTCTGTCTGTCTCTGACGCAGCCCATTCTCTCTGTCTCTGACGCAGCCCAGTCTGTCTGTCTCTGACGCAGCCCATTCTCTCTGTCTCTGACCCAGCCCAGTCTCTCTGTCTCTGACCCAGCCCAGTCTGTCTGTCTCTGACGCAGCCCATTCTCTCTGTCTCTGACCCAGCCCAGTCTCTCTGTCTCTGACCCAGCCCAGTCTGTCTGTCTCTGACGCAGCCCAGTCTGTCTGTCTCTGACCCAGCCCAGTCTGTCTGTCTCTGACCCAGCCCAGTCTGTCTGTCTCTGACCCAGCCCAGTCTGTCTGTCTCTGACCCAGCCCAGTCTGTCTGTCTCTGACCCAGCCCAGTCTGTCTGTCTCTGACCCAGCCCAGTCTGTCTGTCTCTGACCCAGCCCAGTCTGTCTGTCTCTGACCCAGCCCTTCTGTCTCTGACCCAGCCCTTCTGTCTCTGACCCAGCCCAGTATCACTGTCCCTGACCCAGCCCAGTATCTCTGTCTCTGACCCTGTCCAGCCCTTCTGTCTCTGACCCAGCCCTTCTGTCTCTGACCCAGCCCAGTATCACTGTCCCTGACCCAGCCCAGTATCTCTGTCTCTGACCCAGCCCAGTCTCTCTGTCTCTGACCCAGCCCAGTCTCTCTGTCTCTGACCCAGCCCAGTATCTCTGTCTCTGACCCAGCCCAGCCCTTCTGCTGACCCAGCCCAGTCTCTCTGTCCCCGATCCAGCCCAGTATCTCTGTGTCTGACCCAGCCCAGCCCTTCTTTTTCTGACCCAGCCCAGCCCATCTGTCTCTGACCCAGCCCTTCTGTCTCTGAACCAGCCCTTCTGTCCCTGACCCAGACCAGTATCTCTGTCCCTGACCCAGCCCAGTACCTCTGTCTCTGACCCAGCCCAGTATCTCTGTCTCTGACCCAGCCCACTATCACCCTTTCTCTGACCCAGTCCTTCTGTCTCTGTCCCTGACCCAGCCCAGTCTCTCTGTCCCTGACCCAGCCCACTATCAGCCTATCTCTGACCCAGTCCTTCTGTCTCTGTCCCTGACCCAGCCCAGTCTCTCTGTCCCTGACCCAGCCCAGTCTCTCTGTCCCTGACCCAGCCCAGTCTCTCTGTCCCTGACCCAGCCCAGTCTCTCTGTCCCTGACCCAGCCCAGTATCTCTGTCACTGACCCAGCCCACTATCAGCCTATCTCTGACCCAGTCCTTCTGTCTCTGTCCCTGACCCAGCCCAGTCTCTCTGTCCCTGACCCAGCCTCGTCTCTCTGTCCCTGACCCATCCCAGCCCTTCTAACCCTGACCCAGCCCAACCCTTCTATCCCTGACCCAGCCCAGTCCTTCTGTCCCTGACCCAGCCCAGTCTCTCTGTCCCTGACCCAGCCCAGTCTCTCTGTCCCTGACCACGCCCAGTCTCTCTGTCCCTGACCCAGCCCAGTCTCTCTGTCCCTGACCCAGCCCAGTATCTCTGTCCCTGACCCAGCCCAGTCTCTCTGTCCCTGACCCAGCCCAGTCTTGCTGTACCTGACCCAGCCCAGTATCTCTGTCTCTGACCCAGCCCAGTATCTCTGTCTCTGACCCAGCCCTGTCTCTCTTTCTCTGACCCAGCCCAGTCTCTCTGTCTCTGACCCAGCCCAGTCTCTCTATCTCTGACCCTGCACAGTACCTCTGTCCCTGACCCAGCCCAGTCTATCTCTGTCTCTGACCCAGCCCTTCTGTCTCTGACCCAGCCCAGTATCTCTGTCTCTGACCCAGCCCAGTATCTCTGTCTCTGACCCAGCCCAGTCTCTCTGTTTCTGACCCAGCCCAGTCTCTGTGTCTCTGAACCAGCCCAGTATCTCTGTCCCTGACCCAGCCCAGTCTTGCTGTCCCTTACCCAGCCCAGTCTATCTCTGTCTCTGACCCAGCCCAGCCCTTCTGTCTCTGACCCAGCCCGGTATCTCTGTCTCTGACCCAGTCCATCCCTTGTGTCTCTGAAGCAGCCCTGTCTCTGCCCCAGCACTGTACCTCTGTCTCTGACCTAGCCCAGTATCTCTGTCTCTGACCCAGCCCAGTCTCGCTGTCCCTGACCCAGCCCAGCCCTTCTATCCCTGACCCAGCCTCGTCTCTCTGTCCCTGACCCATCCCAGCCCTTCTATCCCTGACCCAGCCCAGTCCTTCAGTCCCTGACCCAGCCCAGTCTCTCTGTCCCTGACACAGCCCAGTCTCTCTGTCCCTGACCCAGCCCAGTCTTGCAGTCCCTGACCCAGCCCAGCCCTTCTGTCTCTGACCCAGCCCAATATCTCTGTCCCTGACCCAGCCCAGTCTCTCTGTCCCTGACCCAGCCCAGTCTCTCTGTCCCTGACCCAGCCCAGTCTTGCTGTCCCTGACAGCAGCCCAGTCTCTCTGTCTCTGACCCAGCCCAGCCCTTTTGTCTCTGACACAGCCCAGTATCTCTGTCTCTGACCCAGCCCAGTCTCTCTGTCTCTGACCTAGCCCAGTCTCTCTGTCTCTGACCCAGCCCAGTATCTCTGTCTCTGACCCAGGCCAGTCTCTCTGTCTCTGACCCAGCCCAGTCTCTCTGTCTCTGACCCAGCCCAGCCCTTCTGTCTCTGACCCAGCCCAGCCCTTCTGTCTCTGACCCAGCCCAGTATCTCTGTCTCTGACCCAGCCCAGTCTCTCTGTTTCTGACCCAGCCCAGTCTCTCTGTCTCTGAACCAGCCCAGTATCTCTGTCCCTGACCCAGCCCAGTCTTGCTGTCCCTTACCCAGCCCAGTCTATCTCTGTCTCTGACCCAGCCCAGCCCTTCTGTCTCTGACCCAGCCCATCCCTTGTGTCTCTGAAGCAGCCCTGTCTCTGCCCCAGCACTGTACCTCTGTCTCTGACCTAGCCCAGTATCTCTGTCTCTGACCCAGCCCAGTCTCGCTGTCCCTGACCCAGCCCAGCCCTTCTATCCCTGACCCAGCCTCGTCTCTCTGTCCCTGACCCATCCCAGCCCTTCTATCCCTGACCCAGCCCAGTCCTTCAGTCCCTGACCCAGCCCAGTCTCTCTGTCCCTGACCCAGCCCAGTCTCTCTGTCCCTGACCCAGCCCAGTCTTGCTGTCCCTGACCCAGCCCAGCCCTTCTGTCTCTGACCCAGCCCAATATCTCTGTCCCTGACCCAGCCCAGTCTCTCTGTCCCTGACCCAGCCCAGTCTCTCTGTCCCTGACCCAGCCCAGTCTTGCTGTCCCTGACAGCAGCCCAGCCCTTTTGTCTCTGACACAGCCCAGTATCTCTGTCTCTGACCCAGCCCAGTCTCTCTGTCTCTGACCCAGCCCAGCCCTTTTGTCTCTGACACAGCCCAGGATCTCTGTCTCTGACCCAGCCCAGTCTCTCTGTCTCTGACCTAGCCCAGTCTCTCTGTCTCTGACCCAGCCCAGTATCTCTGTCTCTGACCCAGGCCAGTCTCTCTGTCTCTGACCCAGCCCAGTCTCTCTGTCTCTGACCCAGCCCAGCCCTTCTGTCTCTGACCCAGCCCAGCCCTTCTGTCTCTGACCCAGCCCTTCTGTCCGTGACCCATCCCAGCGCTTCTATCCCTGACCCAGCACAGCCCTTCTATCCCTGACCCAGCCCAGTCTCTCTATCCCTGACCCAGCCCAGTCTCTCTGTCCCTGACCCAGCCCAGTCTCTCTGTCCCTGACCCAGCCCAGCCCTTCTGTCTCTGACCCAGCCCAGCCCTTCTGTCCGTGACCCATCCCAGCGCTTCTATCCCTGACCCAGCACAGCCCTTCTATCCCTGACCCAGCACATTCTCTCTATCCCTGACCCAGCAAAGTCTCTCTGTCCCTGACCCAGCCCAGTCTCTCTGTCCCTGACCCAGCCCAGTCTCTCTGTCCCTGACCCAGCCCAGTATCTCTTTCCCTGGCCCAGCCCAGTCTCTCCATCCCTGACCCAGTGCAGTCTCTCTATCCCTGACCCAGCCCAGTCTCTCTGTCCCTGGCCCAGCCTAGTCTCTCTGTCCCTGCCCCAGCCCAGTCTCTCTGTCTCTGACCTAGCCCAGTCTCTCTGTCTCTGACCCAGCCTAGTATCTCTGTCTCTGACCCAGGCCAGTCTCTCTGACCCAGGCCAGTCTCTGTCTCTGACCCAGCCCAGTCTCTCTGTCTCTGACCCAGCCCAGCCCTTCTGTCTCTGACCCAGCCCAGCCCTTCTGTCTCTGACCCAGCCCAGCCCTTCTGTCCGTGACCCATCCCAGCGCTTCTATCCCTGACCCAGCACAGCCCTTCTATCCCTGACCCAGCCCAGTCTCTCTATCCCTGACCCAGCCCAGTCTCTCTGTCCCTGACCCAGCCCAGTCTCTCTGTCCCTGACCCAGCCCAGCCCTTCTGTCTCTGACCCAGCCCAGCCCTTCTGTCCGTGACCCATCCCAGCGCTTCTATCCCTGACCCAGCACATTCTCTCTATCCCTGACCCAGCAAAGTCTCTCTGTCCCTGACCCAGCCCAGTCTCTCTGTCCCTGACCCAGCCCAGTCTCTCTGTCCCTGACCCAGCCCAGTATCTCTGTCCCTGGCCCAGCCCAGTCTCTCCATCCCTGACCCAGCCCAGTCTCTCTGTCCCTGACCCAGCCCAGTATCTCTGTCCCTGGCCCAGCCCAGTCTCTCCATCCCTGACCCAGTGCAGTCTCTCTATCCCTGACCCAGCCCAGTCTCTCTGTCCCTGGCCCAGCCTAGTCTCTCTGTCCCTGCCCCAGCCCAGTCTCTCTGTCCCTGACCCATCCCAGCCCTTCTGTCTCTGACACAGCCCAGTATCTCTGTCTCTGACCCAGCCCAGTATCTCTGTCTCTGACCCAGCCCAGTCTCTCTGTTTCTGACCCAGCCCAGTCTCTCTGTCTCTGAACCAGCCCAGTATCTCTGTCCCTGACCCAGCCCAGTCTTGCTGTCCCTTACCCAGCCCAGTCTATCTCTGTCTCTGACCCAGCCCAGCCCTTCTGTCTCTGACCTAGCCCGGTATCTCTGTCTCTGACCCAGTCCATCCCTTGTGTCTCTGAAGCAGCTTCTGTCTCTGCCCCAGCACTGTACCTCTGTCTCTGACCTAGCCCAGTATCTCTGTCTCTGACCCAGCCCAGTCTCGCTGTCCCTGACCCAGCCCAGCCCTTCTATCCCTGACCCAGCCTCGTCTCTCTGTCCCTGACCCATCCCAGCCCTTCTATCCCTGACCCAGCCCAGTCCTTCAGTCCCTGACCCAGCCCAGTCTCTCTGTCCCTGACCCAGCCCAGTCTCTCTGTCCCTGACCCAGCCCAGTCTCTCTGTCCCTGACCCAGCCCAGTCTTGCTGTCCCTGACCCAGCCCAGCCCTTCTGTCTCTGACCCAGCCCAATATCTCTGTCCCTGACCCAGCCCAGTCTCTCTGTCCCTGACCCAGCCCAGTCTCTCTGTCCCTGACCCAGCCCAGTCTTGCTGTCCCTGACAGCAGCCCAGTCTCTCTGTCTCTGACCCAGCCCAGCCCTTTGTCTCTGACACAGCCCAGTATCTCTGTCTCTGACCCAGGCCAGTCTCTCTGTCTCTGACCCAGCCCAGTCTCTCTGTCTCTGACCCAGCCCAGCCCTTCTGTCTCTGACCCAGCCCAGCCCTTCTGTCTCTGACACAGCCCAGTATCTCTGTCTCTGACCCAGGCCAGTCTCTCTGTCTCTGACCCAGCCCAGTCTCTCTGTCTCTGACCCAGCCCAGCCCTTCTGTCTCTGACCCAGCCCAGCCCTTCTGTCTCTGACCCAGCCCAGTATCTCTGTCTCTGACCCAGCCCAGTCTCTCTGTTTCTGACCCAGCCCAGTCTCTCTGTCTCTGAACCAGCCCAGTATCTCTGTCCCTGACCCAGCCCAGTCTTGCTGTCCCTTACCCAGCCCAGTCTATCTCTGTCTCTGACCCAGCCCAGCCCTTCTGTCTCTGACCCAGCCCGGTATCTCTGTCTCTGACCCAGCCCATCCCTTGTGTCTCTGAAGCAGCCCTGTCTCTGCCCCAGCACTGTACCTCTGTCTCTGACCTAGCCCAGTATCTCTGTCTCTGACCCAGCCCAGTCTCGCTGTCCCTGACCCAGCCCAGCCCTTCTATCCCTGACCCAGCCTCGTCTCTCTGTCCCTGACCCATCCCAGCCCTTCTATCCCTGACCCAGCCCAGTCCTTCAGTCCCTGACCCAGCCCAGTCTCTCTGTCCCTGACCCAGCCCAGTCTCTCTGTCCCTGACCCAGCCCAGTCTTGCTGTCCCTGACCCAGCCCAGCCCTTCTGTCTCTGACCCAGCCCAATATCTCTGTCCCTGACCCAGCCCAGTCTCTCTGTCCCTGACCCAGCCCAGTCTCTCTGTCCCTGACCCAGCCCAGTCTTGCTGTCCCTGACAGCAGCCCAGCCCTTTTGTCTCTGACACAGCCCAGTATCTCTGTCTCTGACCCAGCCCAGTCTCTCTGTCTCTGACCCAGCCCAGCCCTTTTGTCTCTGACACAGCCCAGGATCTCTGTCTCTGACCCAGCCCAGGATCTCTGTCTCTGACCCAGCCCAGGATCTCTGTCTCTGACCCAGCCCAGTCTCTCTGTCTCTGACCCAGCCCAGTATCTCTGTCTGTGACCCAGGCCAGTCTCTCTATCCCTGACCCAGCCCAGTCTCTCTGTCTCTGACCCAACCCAGCCCTTCTGTCTCTGACCCAGCCCAGCCCTTCTGTCTCTGACCCAGCCCAGCCCTTCTGTCCGTGACCCATCCCAGCGCTTCTATCCCTGACCCAGCACAGCCCTTCTATCCCTGACCCAGCCCAGTCTCTCTATCCCTGACCCAGCCCAGTCTCTCTGTCTCTGACCCAGCCCAGTATCTCTGTCCCTGACCCAGCACAGCCCTTCTATCCCTGACCCAGCACATTCTCTCTATCCCTGACCCAGCAAAGTCTCTCTGTCCCTGACCCAGCCCAGTCTCTCTGTCCCTGACCCAGCCCAGTCTCTCTGTCCCTGACCCAGCCCAGTATCTCTGTCCCTGGCCCAGCCCAGTCTCTCCATCCCTGACCCAGTCCAGTCTCTCTATCCCTGACCCAGCCCAGTCTCTCTGTCCCTGGCCCAGCCTAGTCTCTCTGTCCCTGCCCCAGCCCAGTCTCTCTGTCCCTGACCCAGCCCAGCCCTTCTGTCTCTGACCCAGCCCTTCTGTCTCTGACACAGCCCAGTATCACTGTCCCTGACCCAGCCCAGTATCTCTGTCTCTGACCCAGCCCAGTCTATCTCTGTCTCTGACCCAGCCCAGCCCTTCTGTCTCTGACCCAGCCCGGTATCTCTGTCTCTGACCCAGCCCAGTCTATCTCTGTCTCTGACCCAGCCCAGCCCTTCTGTCTCTGACCCAGCCCGGTATCTCTGTCTCTGACCCAGCCCATCCCTTGTGTCTCTGAAGCAGCCCTGTCTCTGCCCCAGCACTGTACCTCTGTCTCTGACCTAGCCCAGTATCTCTGTCTCTGACCCAGCCCAGTCTCGCTGTCCCTGACCCAGCCCAGCCCTTCTATCCCTGACCCAGCCTCGTCTCTCTGTCCCTGACCCATCCCAGCCCTTCTATCCCTGACCCAGCCCAGTCCTTCAGTCCCTGACCCAGCCCAGTCTCTCTGTCCCTGACCCAGCCCAGTCTCTCTGTCCCTGACCCAGCCCAGTCTTGCTGTCCCTGACCCAGCCCAGCCCTTCTGTCTCTGACCCAGCCCAATATCTCTGTCCCTGACCCAGCCCAGTCTCTATGTCCCTGACCCAGCCCAGTCTCTCTGTCCCTGACCCAGCCCAGTCTTGCTGTCCCTGACAGCAGCCCAGTCTCTCTGTCTCTGACACAGCCCAGCCCTTTTGTCTCTGACCCAGCCCAGTATCTCTTTCTCTGACCCAGCCCAGTCTCTCTGTCTCTGACCCAGCCCAGTCTCTCTGTCATTGACCCAGCCCAGTCTCTCTGTCTCTGACCCAGCCCAGTCTCTCTGTCTCTGACCCAGCCCAGCCCTTCTGTCTCTGACCCAGCCCAGCCCTTCTGTCTCTGACCCAGCCCAGCCCTTCTGTCTCTGACCCAGCCCAGTCTCTCTGTCTCTGACCCAGCCCAGCCCTTCTATCCCTGACCCAGCACAGCCCTTCTATCCCTGACCCAGCCCAGTCTCTCTGTCTCTGACCCAGCCCAGCCCTTCTGTCTCTGACCCAGCCCAGCCCTTCTGTCTCTGACCCAGCCCAGCCCTTCTGTCCGTGACCCATCCCAGCTCTTCTATCCCTGACCCAGCACAGCCCTTCTATCCCTGACCCAGCACATTCTCTCTATCCCTGACCCAGCAAAGTCTCTCTGTCCCTGACCCAGCCCAGTCTCTCTGTCCCTGACCCAGCCCAGTCTCTCTGTCCCTGACCCAGCCCAGTATCTCTGTCCCTGGCCCAGCCCAGTCTCTCCATCCCTGGCCCAGTCCAGTCTCTCTATTCCTGACCCAGCCCAGTCTCTCTGTCCCTGGCCCAGCCTAGTCTCTCTGTCCCTGGTCCAGCCCAGTCTCTCTGTCCCTGACCCAGCCCAGCCCTTCTGTCTCTGACCCAGCCCTTCTGTCTCTGACACAGCCCAGTATCACTGTCCCTGACCCAGCCCAGTATCTCTGTCTCTGACCCAGCCCAGTATCTCTGTCTCTGACCCAGCCCAGTATCTCTGTCTCTGACCCAGCCCAGCCCTTCTGTCTCTGACCCAGCCCAGTCTCTGTCCCTGACCCAGCCCAGTATCTCTGTCTCTGACCCAGCCCAGTCTCTCTGTCTCTGACCCAGCCCAGTCTCTCTGTCTCTGACCCAGCCCAGTATCTCTGTCTCTGACCCAGCCCAGTATCTCTGTCTCTGACCCAGCCCAGTATCTCTGTCTCTGACCCAGCCCAGCCCTTCTGTCTCTGACCCAGCCCAGCCCTTCTGTCTCTGTCTCTGACCCAGCCCAGCCCTTCTGTCTCTGACCCAGCCCAGTCTCTCTGTCCCTGACCCAGCCCAGCCCTTCTTTCCCTGACCCAGCCCAGCCCATCTGTCTCTGACCCAGCCCATCTGTCTCTGAACCAGCCCAGACCCAGCCCAGTCCTTCTGTCCCTGACCCAGCCCAGTCTCTGACCCAGCCCAGCCCTTCTGTCTCTGACCCAGCCCAGTATCTCTGTCCCTGACCCAGCCCAGCCCTTCTGTCCCTGACCCAGCCCAGTCTCTCTGTCCCTGACCCAGCCCAGTCTCTCTGTCCCTGACCCAGCCCAGTCTCTCTGTCCCTGACCCAGCCCAGTCTCTCTGTCCCTGACCCAGCCCAGTCTCTCTGTCCCTGGCCCAGCCTAGTCTCTCTGTCCCTGACCCAGCCCAGTCTCTCTATCCCTGACCCAGCCTCGTCTCTCTGTCCCTGACCCAGCCCAGTCCTTCTGTCCCTGACCCAGTACAGCCCTTCTATCCCTGACCCAGCCCAGTCTCTCTGTCCCTGACCAGGGCCAGTCTCTCTGTCCCTGACCCAGCCCAGTCTCTCTGTCCCTGAACAGCCCAGTCTCTCTGTCCCTGACCCATTCCAGCCCTTCTGTCCCTGACCCAGCCCAGTCTCTCTGTCCCTGACCCAGCCCAGCCCTTCTGTCCCTGACCCAGCCCAGTCCTTGTCTCTGTCCCTGACCCAGCCCAGTCTCTCTGTCCCTGACCCAGCCCAGTCTCTCTGTCCCTGACCCAGCCCAGTCTCTCTGTCCCTGACCCAGCCCAGTCTCTCTGTCCCTGACCCAGCCCAGTATCTCTGTCCCTGACCCAGCCCAGTCTCTCTGTCCCTGACCCAGCCCAGTCTCTCTGTCTCTGACCCAGCCCAGTCTCTCTGTCTCTGACCCAGCCCAGCCCTTCTGTCTCTGACCCAGCCCAGTCTCTCTGTCTCTGACCCAGCCCAGTCTCTCTGTCTCTGACCCAGCCCAGTCTCTCTGTCTCTGACCCAGCCCAGTCTCTCTGTCCCTGACCCAGCCCAGTCCTCTGTCTCTGACCCAGCCCAGTCTCTCTGTCCCTGACCCAGCCCAGTCTCTCTGTCCCTGACCCAGCCCAGTCTCTCTATCCCCGACCCAGCCCAGTCCTTCTGTCCCTGACCCAGCCCAGTCTCTCTGTCCCTGACCCAGCCCAGCCCTTCTATCCCTGACCCAGCCCAGTTTCTCTATCCCTGACCCAGCCTAGTTTCTCTGTCCCTGGCCCAGCCTAGTCTCTCTGTCCCTGACCCAGCCCAGTCTCTCTGTCCCTGGCCCAGCCTAGTCTCTCTCTCCCTGACCCAGCCCAGTCTCTCTGTCCCTGACCCAGCCCAGTCTCTCTGTCCCTGACCCAGCCTAGTCTCTCTCTCCCTGACCCAGCCCAGTCTCTCTATCCCTGACCCAGCCTAGTTTCTCTGTCCCTGACCCAGCCCAGCCCTTCTGTCCCTGACCCAGCCCAGTCTCTCTGTCCCTGGCCCAGCCCAGTCTCTCTGTCCCTGACCCAGCCTAGTCTCTCTGTCCCTGACCCAGCCCAGTCTCTCTATCCCTGACCCAGCCCAGTCTCTCTGTCCCTGACCCAGCCCAGTCTATCTGTCCCTGACCCAGCCCAGTATCTCTGTCTCTGATCCAGCCCAGTATCTCTGTATCTGACCCAGCCTCGTCTCTCTGTCCCTGACCCATCCCAGCCCTTCTATCCCTGACCCAGCCCAGTCTCTCTGTCCCTGACCCAGCCCAGTCTCTCTGTCCCTGACCCAGCCCAGTCTCTCTGTCCCTGACCCAGCCCAGTCTCTCTGTCCCTGACCCAGCCCAGCCATTCTGTCCCTGACCCAGCCCAGTCTCTCTGTCCCTGACCCAGCCCAGTCTCTCTGTCCCTGACCCAGCCCAGTCTCTCTGTCCCTGACCCAGTCCTTCTGTCTCTGTCTCTGACCCAGCCCAGCCCAGTCTCTCTGTCCCTGACCCAGCCCAGTCTCTCTGTCTCTGACCCAGCCCAGTATCTCTGTCTCTGACCCAGCCCAGTATCTCTGTCCCTGACCCAGCCCAGTATCTCTGTCTCTGACCCAGCCCAGTATCTCTGTCCCTGACCCAGCCCAGTCTCTCTGTCTCTGACCCAGCCCAGTCTCTCTGTCTCTGACCCAGCCCAGTCTCTCTGTCCCTGACCCAGCCCAGTCTCTGTCCCTGGCCCAGCCTATCTCTCTGTCCCTGACCCAGCCCAGCCCTTCTGTCTCTGACCCAGCCTCTGTCTCTGACCTGTCCCTGACCCAGCCCAGTATCTCTGTCTCTGACCCAGCCCAGTCTCTCTGTCTCTGACCCAGCCCAGTATCACCTGTCTCTGACCCAGTCCTTCTGTCTCTGTCTCTGACCCAGCCCAGTTCTGTCTCTGACCCAGCCCAGTATCTCTGTCTCTGACCCAGCCCAGCCCTTCTGTCTCTGACCCAGCCCAGTCTCTCTGTCTCTGACCCAGCCCAGCCCCTATCTCTGACCCAGCCCTGTCTCTGTCTCTGACCTAGCCCAGCCCTTCTGTCTCTGACCCAGCCCAGTATCTCTGTCTCTGACCCAGCCCAGCCCTTCTGTCTCTGTCCCCGACCCAGTCTCTCTGTCCCTGAACCAGCCCAGTCTCTCTGTCCCTGGCCCAGCCTAGTCTCTCTTTCCCTGACCCAGCCCAGTCTCTCTGTCCCTGACCCAGCCCAGTCTCTCTGTCCCTGGCCCAGCCTAGTCTCTCTGTCCCTGACCCATTCCCAGCCCTTCTATCCCTGACCCAGCCTCGTCTCTCTGTCCCTGACCCATCCCAGCCCTTCTATCCCTGACCCAGCCCAGTCCTTCTGTCCCTGACCCAGCCCAGTCTCTCTGTCCCTGACCCAGCCCAGTCTCTCTGTCCCTGACCCAGCCCAGTCTCTCTGTCCCTGACCCAGCCCAGTCTCTCTGTCCCCGACCCAGCCCAGTCTCTCTGTCCCTGACCCAGCCCAGTATCTCTGTCCCTGACCCAGCCCAGTCTTGCTGTCCCTGACCCAGCCCAGTCTATCTCTGTCTCTGACCCAGCCCAGCCCTTCTGTCTCTGACCCAGCCCAGTATCTCTGTCTCTGACCCAGCCCAGTCTCTCTGTCCCTGGCCCAGCCTAGTCTCTCTGTCCCTGGCCCAGCCTAGTCTCTCTATCCCTGACCCAGCCCAGTCTCTCTGTCCCTGGCCCAGCCTAGTCTCTCTGTCCCTGGCCCAGCCTAGTCTCTCTGTCCCTGGCCCAGCCCAGTCTCTCTGTCCCTGGCCCAGCCCAGTATATCTGTCCCTGACCCAGCCCAGTCTCTCTGTCCCTGACCCAGGCCAGTCTCTCTGTCCCTGACCCAGCCCAGTCTCTCTGTCCCTGACCCAGCCCAGTCTCTCTGTCCCTGACCCAGCCCAGTCTCTCTGTCCCTGACCCAGCCCAGTCTCTCTGTCCCTGACCCAGCCCAGCACTTCTATCCCTGACCCAGCCCAGTCTCTCTGTCCCTGACCCAGCCCAGTCTCTCTATCCCTGACCCAGCCCAGTCTCTCTATCCCTGACCCAGCCTAGTCTCTCTGTCCCTGACCCAGCCCAGCCCTTCTATCCCTGACCCAGCCCAGTCTCTCTGTCCCTGGCCCAGCCCTCTCTGTCCCTGACCCAGCCCAGGCTCTCTATCCCTGACCCAGCCTAGTTTCTGTGTCCCTGACCCAGCCCAGTCTCTCTGTCCCTGACCCAGCCCAGTCTCTCTGTCCCTGACCCAGCCTAGTCTCTCTGTCCCTGGCCCAGCCTAGTCTCTCTATCCCTGACCCAGCCCAGTCTCTCTATCCCTGACCCAGCCTCTCTGTCCCTGACCCAGCCCAGCCCTTCTGTCCCTGACCCAGCCCAGTCTCTCTGTCCCTGACCCAGCCTAGTCTCTCTGTCCCTGACCCAGCCCAGTCTCTCTATCCCTGACCCAGCCCAGTTTCTCTGTCCCTGACCCAGCCCAGCCCTTCTGTCCCTGACCCAGCCCAGTCTCTCTGTCCCTGACCCAGCCCAGTATCTCTGTCCCTGACCCAGCCCAGTCTCTCTGTCTCTGACCCAGCCCAGTATCACCCTGTCTCTGACCCAGTCCTCTGTCTCTGACCCAGCCCAGTCTCTCTGTCTCTGACCCAGCCCAGTATCTCTGTCTCTGACCCAGCCCAGCCCTTCTGTCTCTGACCCAGCCCAGTCTCTCTGTCTCTGACCCAGCCCACTATCACCTATCTCTGACACAGTCCTTCTGTCTCTGTCTCTGACCCAGCCCAGTCCTTCTGTCTCTGACCCAGCCCAGTATCTCTGTCCCTGACCCAGCCCAGTCCCTCTGTCTCTGACCCAGCCCAGTCTCTCTGTCCCTGACCCAGCCCAGTCTCTCTGTCCCTGACCCAGCCCAGTCTCTCTCTTCCCTGACCCAGCCCAGTCTCTCTGTCCCTGACCCAGCCCAGTCTCTCTGTCCCTGACCCAGCCCAGTCTCTCTGTCCCTGACCCAGCCCAGTCTCTCTGTCCCTGACCCAGCCTAGTCCCTCTGTCCCTGGCCCAGCCTAGTCTCTCTATCCCTGACCCAGCCCAGTCTCTCTGTCCCTGACCCAGCCTGTTTCTCTGTCCCTGACCCAGCCCAGCCCTTCTGTCCCTGACCCAGCCCAGTCTCTCTGTCCCTGACCCAGCCCAGTCTCTCTGTCCCTGACCCAGCCCAGTCTCTCTATCCCTGACCCAGCCCAGTTTCTCTGTCCCTGACCCAGCCCAGCCCTTCTGTCCCTGACCCAGCCCAGTCTCTCTGTCCCTGACCCAGCCCAGTCTCTCTGTCCCTGACCCAGCCCAGTCTCTCTGTCCCTGGCCCAGCCTAGTCTCTTCTGTCCCTGACCCAGCCCAGTCTCTCTGTCCCTGACCCGGGCCAGTCTCTCTGTCCCTGACCCAGCCCAGTCTCTCTGTCCCTGACCCAGCCCAGTCTCTCTGTCCCCGACCCAGCCCAGTATTTCTGTCCCTGACCCATCCCAGCCCTTCTATCCCTGACCCAGCCCAGCCCTTCTATCCCTGACCCAGCCCAGTCTCTCTGTCTCTGACCCAGCCCAGTCTCTCTGTCTCTGACCCAGCCCAGTCTCTCTGTCCCTGACCCAGCCCAGTCTCTCTGTCCCTGACCCAGCCCAGTCTCTCTGTCCCTGACCCAGCCCAGTATCTCTGTCCCTGACCCAGCCCAGTCTCTCTGTCCCTGACCCAGCCAAGTCTTGCTGTCCCTGACCCAGCCCAGTCTCTCTGTCTCTGACCCAGCCCAGTCTCTCTGTCCCTGACCCAGCCCAGTCTCTCTGTCTCTGACCCAGCCCAGTATCTCTGTCTCTGACCCAGCCCAGTCTTTCTGTCCCTGACCCAGCCCAGTCTCTCTGTCTCTGACCCAGCCCAGTATCTCTGTCTCTGACCCAGCCCAGTATCTCTGTCTCTGACCCGGCCCAGCCCTTCTGTCTCTGACCCAGCCCAGTCTCTCTGTCCCCGACCCAGTCTCTCTGTCCCTGGCCCAGCCTAGTCTCTCTGTCCCTGACCCAGCCCAGCCCTTCTATCCCTGACCCAGCCCCGTCTCTCTGTCCCTGACCCAGCCCAGTATCTCTGTATCTGACCCAGCCCAGTCTCTCTGTCTCTGACCCAGCCCAGTATCTCTGTCTCTGACCCAGCCCAGCCCTTCTGTCTCTGACCCAGCCCAGTCTCTCTGTCTCTGACCCAGCCCACTATCACCCTATCTCTGACCCAGTCCTTCTGTCTCTGTCTCTGACCCAGCCCAGCCCTTCTGTCTCTGACCCAGCCCAGTATCTCTGTCTCTGACCCAGCCCAGCCCTTCTGTCTCTGACCCAGCCCAGTCTCTCTGTCTCTGACCCAGCCCACTATCACCCTATCTCTGACACAGTCCTTCTGTCTCTGTCTCTGACCTAGCCCAGCCCTTCTGTCTCTGACCCAGCCCAGTATCTCTGTCTCTGACCCAGCCCAGCCCTCTGTCTCTGTCCCCGACCCAGTCTCTCTGTCCCTGAACCAGCCCAGTCTCTCTGTCCCTGGCCCAGCCTAGTCTCTCTTTCCCTGACCCAGCCCAGTCTCTCTGTCCCTGACCCAGCCCAGTCTCTCTGTCCCTGGCCCAGCCCAGTCTCTCTGTCCCTGACCCATTCCAGCCCTTCTATCCCTGACCCAGCCCAGTCTCTCTGTCCCTGGCCCAGCCCAGTCTCTCTGTCCCTGACCCAGCCCAGTCTCTCTGTCCCTGACCCAGCCCAGTCTCTCTGTCCCTGACCCAGCCCAGTCTTGCTGTCCCTGACCCAGCCCAGTCTATCTCTGTCTCTGACCCAGCCCAGCCCTTCTGTCTCTGACCCAGCCCAGTATCTCTGTCTCTGACCCAGCCCAGTCTCTCTGTCCCTGACCCAGCCCAGTCTCTCTGTCCCTGACCCAGCCCAGTCTCTCTGTCCCTGACCCAGCCCAGTCTCTCTGTCCCTGGCCCAGCCTAGTCTCTCTGTCCCTGGCCCAGCCCAGTCTCTCTGTCCCTGGCCCAGCCCAGTCTCTCTCCCTGGCCCAGCCCAGTCTCTCTGTCCCTGACCCAGCCCAGTCTCTCTGTCCCTGACCCAGCCAGTCTCTCTGTCCCTGACCCAGCCCAGTCTCTCTGTCCCTGACCCAGCCCAGTCTCTCTGTCCCTGACCCAGCCCAGTCTCTCTGTCCCTGGCCCAGCCCGTCTCTGTCCCTGACCCAGCCCAGCCCTTCTATCCCTGACCCAGCCCAGTCTCTCTGTCCCTGACCCAGCCCAGTCTCTCTATCCCTGACCCAGCCCAGTCTCTCTATCCCTGGCCCAGCCCAGTCTCTCTGTCCCTGACCCAGCCCAGCCCTTCTGTCCCTGACCCAGCCCAGTCTCTCTGTCCCTGGCCCAGCCTAGTCTCTCTATCCCTGACCCAGCCCAGTCTCTCTGTCCCTGACCCAGCCTAGTTTCTCTGTCCCTGACCCAGCCCAGTCTCTCTATCCCTGACCCAGCCCAGTCTCTCTATCCCTGACCCAGCCTAGTCTCTCTGTCCCTGGCCCAGCCTAGTCTCTCTATCCCTGACCCAGCCCAGTCTCTCTATCCCTGACCCAGCCTAGTTTCTCTGTCCCTGACCCAGCCCAGCCCTTCTATCCCTGACCCAGCCCAGTCTCTCTGTCCCTGACCCAGCCTAGTCTCTCTATCCCTGACCCAGCCCAGTCTCTCTATCCCTGACCCAGCCTAGTTTCTCTGTCCCTGACCCAGCCCAGCCCTTCTATCCCTGACCCAGCCCAGTCTCTCTGTCCCTGGCCCAGCCTCGTCTCTCTGTCCCTGACCCAGCCTAGTCTCTCTATCCCTGGCCCAGCCTAGTCTCTCTGTCCCTGACCCAGCCCAGTCTCTCTATCCCTGACCCAGCCTAGTTTCTCTGTCCCTGACCCAGCCCAGCCCTTCTATCCCTGACCCAGCCCAGTCTCTCTGTCCCTGGCCCAGCCTCGTCTCTCTGTCTCTGACCCATCCCAGCCCTTCTATCCCTGACCCAGCCCAGCCCTTCTATCCCTGACCCAGCCCAGTCTCTCTGTCAATGACCCAGCCCAGTCTCTCTGTCCCTGACCCAGCCCAGTCTCTCTGTCCCTGACCCAGCCCAGTCTCTCTGTCCCTGACCCAGCCCAGTATCTCTCTCCCTGACCCAGCCCAGTCTCTCTGTCCCTGACCCAGCCAAGTCTTGCTGTCCCTGACCCAGCCCAGTCTATCTCTGTCTCTGACCCAGCCCAGTCTCTCTGTCCCTGACCCAGCCCAGTCTCTCTGTCTCTGACCCAGCCCAGTATCTCTGTCTCTGACCCAGCCCAGTCTTTCTGTCCCTGACCCAGCCCAGTCTCTCTGTCTCTGACCCAGCCCAGTATCTCTGTCTCTGACCCGGCCCAGCCCTTCTGTCTCTGACCCAGCCCAGTCTCTCTGTCCCCGACCCATTCTCTCTGTCCCTGGCCCAGCCCAGTATCTGTCTCTGACCCGGCCCAGCCCTTCTGTCTCTGACCCAGCCCAGCCCTTCTGTCTCTGACCCAGCCCAGTATCTCTGTCTCTGACCCAGCCCAGTCTCTCTGTCCCCGACCCAGTCTCTCTGTCCCTGGCCCAGCCCAGTATCTGTCTCTGACCCGGCCCAGCCCTTCTGTCTCTGACCCAGCCCAGTCTCTCTGTCCCTGACCCAGCCCAGTCTCTCTGTCTCTGACCCAGCCCAGTATCTCTGTCTCTGACCCAGCCCAGCCCTTCTGTCTCTGACCCAGCCCAGTCCCTCTGTCTCTGACCCAGCCCAGTATCTCTGTCTCTGACCCAGCCCAGTATCTCTGTCTCTGACCCGGCCCAGCCCTTCTGTCTCTGACCCAGCCCAGTCTCTCTGTCCCCGACCCAGTCTCTCTGTCCCTGGCCCAGCCTAGTCTCTCTGTCCCTGACCCAGCCCAGCCCTTCTATCCCTGACCCAGCCTCGTCTCTCTGTCCCTGACCCAGCCCAGTATCTCTGTATCTGACCCAGCCCAGTCTCTCTGTCTCTGACCCAGCCCAGTATCTCTGTCTCTGACCCAGCCCAGCCCTTCTGTCTCTGACCCAGCCCAGTCTCTCTGTCTCTGACCCAGCCCAGTATCACCCTATCTCTGACCCAGTCCTTCTGTCTCTGTCTCTGACCCAGCCCAGCCCTTCTGTCTCTGACCCAGCCCAGTATCTCTGTCTCTGACCCAGCCCAGCCCTTCTGTCTCTGACCCAGCCCAGTCTCTCTGTCTCTGACCCAGCCCACTATCACCCTATCTCTGACACAGTCCTTCTGTCTCTGTCTCTGACCTAGCCCAGCCCTTCTGTCTCTGACCCAGCCCAGTATCTCTGTCTCTGACCCAGCCCAGCCCTTCTGTCTCTGTCCCCGACCCAGTCTCTCTGTCCCTGAACCAGCCCAGTCTCTCTGTCCCTGGCCCAGCCTAGTCTCTCTGTCCCTGACCCATTCCAGCCCTTCTATCCCTGACCCAGCCTCGTCTCTCAGTCCCTGACTCATCCCAGCCCTTCTATCCCTGACCCAGCCCAGTCCTTCTGTCCCTGACCCAGCCCAGTCTCTCTGTCCCTGACCCGGGCCAGTCTCTCTGTCCCTGACCCAGCCCAGTCTCTCTGTCCCTGACCCAGCCCAGTCTCTCTGTCCCCGACCCAGCCCAGTATCTCTGTCCCTGACCCAGCCCAGTCTCTCTGTCCCTGACCCAGCCCAGTCTTGCTGTCCCTGACCCAGCCCAGTCTATCTCTGTCTCTGACCCAGCCCAGTATCTCTGTCTCTGACCCAGCCCAGTCTCTCTGTCCCTGGCCCAGCCTAGTCTCTCTGTCCCTGGCCCAGCCCTTCTCTCTATCCCTGACCCAGCCCAGTCTCTCTGTCCCTGGCCCAGCCTAGTCTCTCTGTCCCTGGCCCAGCCTAGTCTCTCTGTCCCTGGCCCAGCCCAGTCTCTCTGTCCCTGGCCCAGCCCAGTATATCTGTCCCTGACCCAGCCCAGTCTCTCTGTCCCTGACCCAGGCCAGTCTCTCTGTCCCTGACCCAGCCCAGTCTCTCTGTCCCTGACCCAGCCCAGTCTCTCTGTCCCCGACCCAGCCCAGTCTCTCTGTCCCTGGCCCAGCCTCGTCTCTCTGTCCCTGACCCAGCCCAGCCCTTCTATCCCTGACCCAGCCCAGTCTCTCTGTCCCTGGCCCAGCCTAGTCTCTCTATCCCTGACCCAGCCCAGGCTCTCTATCCCTGACCCAGCCTAGTTTCTCTGTCCCTGACCCAGCCCAGTCTCTCTATCCCTGACCCAGCCCAGTCTCTCTATCCCTGACCCAGCCTCCCTCTGTCCCTGGCCCAGCCTAGTCTCTCTATCCCTGACCCAGCCCAGTCTCTCTATCCCTGACCCAGCCTAGTTTCTCTGTCCCTGACCCAGCCCAGTCCTTCTATCCCTGACCCAGCCCAGTCTCTCTGTCCCTGACCCAGCCTAGTCTCTCTATCCCTGACCCAGCCCAGTCTCTGTCCCTGACCCAGCCTAGTTTCTCTGTCCCTGACCCAGCCCAGCCCTTCTATCCCTGACCCAGCCCAGTCTCTCTGTCCCTGACCCAGCCCAGTCTCTCTGTCCCTGGCCCAGCCTAGTCTCTCTGTCCCTGACCCAGCCTAGTCTCTCTGTCCCTGACCCAGCCCAGTCTCTCTGTCCCTGACCCAGCCCAGTCTCTCTGTCCCTGGCCCAGCCTCGTCTCTCTGTCCCTGACCCAGCCCAGTCTCTCTGTCCCTGGCCCAGCCTAGTCTCTCTATCCCTGACCCAGCCCAGTCTCTCTATCCCTGACCCAGCCTATTTCTCTGTCCCTGACCCAGCCCAGCCCTTCTATCCCTGACCCAGCCCAGTCTCTCTGTCCCTGGCCCAGCCTCGTCTCTCTGTCCCTGACCCAGCCCAGCCCTTCTATCCCTGACCCAGCCCAGTCCTTCTGTCCCTGACCCAGCCCAGTCTCTCTGTCCCTGACCCAGCCCAGTCTCTCTGTCCCTGACCCAGCCCAGTCTCTCTGTCCCTGACCCAGCCCAGTCTCTCTGTCCCTGACCCAGCCCAGTATCTCTCTCCCTGACCCAGCCCAGTCTCTCTGTCCCTGACCCAGCCAAGTCTTGCTGTCCCTGACCCAGCCCAGTCTATCTCTGTCTCTGACCCAGCCCAGTCTCTCTGTCCCTGACCCAGCCCAGTCTCTCTGTCTCTGACCCAGCCCAGTCTCTCTGTCCCTGACCCAGCCCAGTCTCTCTGTCCCTGACCCAGCCCAGTCTCTCTGTCCCTGACCCAGCCCAGTCTCTCTGTCCCTGACCCAGCCCAGTATCTCTGTCTCTGACCCAGCCCAGTATCTCTGTATCTGACCCAGCCTAGTCTCTCTGTCCCTGACCCAGCCCAGTCTATCTCTGTCTCTGACCCAGCCCAGTCTCTCTGTCCCTGACCCAGCCCAGTCTCTCTGTCTCTGACCCAGCCCAGTATCTCTGTCTCTGACCCAGCCCAGTATCTCTGTCTCTGACCCGGCCCAGCCCTTCTGTCTCTGACCCAGCCCAGTCTCTCTGTCCCTGTCCCTGGCCCAGCCTAGTCTCTCTGTCCCTGACCCAGCCCAGCCCTTCTATCCCTGACCCAGCCTCGTCTCTCTGTCCCTGACCCATCCCAGCCCTTCTATCCCTGACCCAGCCCAGGCCTTCTATCCCTGACCCAGCCCAGTATCTCTCTCCCTGACCCAGCCCAGTCTCTCTGTCCCTGACCCAGCCAAGTCTTGCTGTCCCTGACCCAGCCCAGTCTATCTCTGTCTCTGACCCAGCCCAGCCTTTCTGTCTCTGACCCAGCCCAGTATCTCTGTCTCTGACCCAGCCCAGTATCTCTGTCTCTGACCCAGCCCAGCCCTTCTGTCTCTGACCCAGCCCAGTATCTCTGTCTCTGACCCAGCCCAGTCTCTCTGTCCCTGGCCCAGCCTAGTCTCTCTGTCCCTGGCCCAGCCTAGTCTCTCTATCCCTGACCCAGCCCAGTCTCTCTGTCCCTGGCCCAGCCTAGTCTCTCTGTCCCTGGCCCAGCCCAGTCTCTCTGTCCCTGGCCCAGCCCAGTATATCTGTCCCTGACCCAGCCCAGTCTCTCTGTCCCCGACCCAGCCTAGTCTCTCTGTCCCTGGCCCAGCCTCGTCTCTCTGTCCCTGACCCAGCCCAGCCCTTCTATCTCTGACCCAGCCCAGCCCTTCTATCCCTGACCCAGCCTCGTCTCTCTGTCCCTGACCCATCCCAGCCCTTCTATCCCTGACAAAGTACAGCCCTTCTATCCCTGACCCAGCCCAGTCCTTCTGTCCCTGACCCAGCCCAGTCTCCCTGTCCCTGACCCAGCCCAGTCTCTCTGTCCCTGACCCAGCCCAGTCTCTCTGTCCCTGACCCAGCCCAGTCTCTCTGTCCCTGACCCAGCCTAGTCTCTCTGTCCCTGACCCAGCCCAGCCCTCCTATCCCTGACCCAGCCTCGTCTCTCTGTCCCTGACCCATCCCAGCCCTTCTATCCCTGACCCAGCCCAGCCCTTCTATCCCTGACCCAGCCCAGTCTCTCTGTCCCTGACCCAGCCCAGTCTCTCTGTCCCTACCCAGCCCAGTCTCTCTGTCCCTGACCCAGCCCAGTCTCTCTGTCCCTGACCCAGCCCAGTCTCTCTGTCCCTGACCCAGCCCAGTCTCTCTGTCCCTGACCCAGCCCAGTCTCTCTGTCCCTACCCAGCCCAGTCTCTCTGTCCCTGACCCAGCCCAGTCTCTCTGTCCCCGACCCAGCCCAGTCTCTCTGTCCCCGACCCAGCCCAGTATCTCTGTCCCTGACCCAGCCCAGTCTCTCTGTCCCAGACCCAGCCCAGTCTTGCTGTCCCTGACCCAGCCCAGTCTATCTCTGTCTCTGACCCAGCCCAGCCCTTCTGTCTCTGACCCAGCCCAGCCCTTCTGTCTCTGACCCAGCCCAGTATCTCTGTCTCTGACCCAGCCCAGTATCTCTGTCTCTGACCCAGCCCAGTATCTCTGTCCCTGACCCAGCCCAGTCTCTCTGTCTCTGACCCAGGCCAGTCTCTCTGTCTCTGACCCAGCCCAGCCCTTCTGTCTCTGACCCAGCCCAGTATCTCTGTCTCTGACCCAGCCCATCCCTTGTGTCTCTGACGCAGCCCTGTCTCTGACCCAGCACAGTACCTCTGTCTCTGACCTAGCCCAGTATCTCTGTCTCTGACCCAGCCCAGTCTCTCTGTCTCTGACCCAGCCCAGTCTCTCTTTCTCTGACCCAGCCCACTATCACCCTATCTCTGACCCAGTCCTTCTTTCTCTGTCTCTGACCCAGTCCTTCTTTCTCTGTCTCTGACCCAGTCCTTCTGTCTCTGTCTCTGACCCAGCCCAGCCCTTCTGTCTCTGACTCAGCCCAGTATCTCTGTCTCTGACCCAGCCCATCCCTTGTGTCTCTGACCCAGCCCAGTCTCTCTGTCTCTGACCCAGCCCAGCCCTTCTGTCTCTGACCCAGCCCAGCCCTTCTGTCTCTGACCCAGCACAGTACCTCTGTCTCTGACCCAGCCCAGTATCTCTGTCTCTGACCCAGCCCAGTCTCTCTGTCTCTGACCCAGGCCAGTCTCTCTATCTCTGACCCAGCCCAGCCCTTCTGTCTCTGACCCAGCCCAGTCTCTATGTCTCTGACCCAGCCCACTATCACCCTATCTTTGACCCAGTCCTTCTTCTCTGTCTCTGACCCAGTCCTTCTTTCTCTGTCTCTGACCCAGTCCTTCAGTCTCTGTCTCTGACCCAGCCCAGCCCTTCTGTCTCTGACTCAGCCCAGTATCTCTGTCTCTGACCCAGCCCATCCCCTCTGTCTCTGACCAAGCCCAGTCTCTCTGTCTCTCACCCAGGCCAGTCTCTGTCTCTGACCCAGCCCAGCCCTTCTGTCTCTGACCCAGCCCAGTCTCTCTGTCTCTGACCCAGCCCAGTATCACCCTATCTCTGACCCAGTCCTTCTGTCTCTGTCTCTGATCCAGTCCTTCTGTCTCTGTCTCTGACCCAGCCCAGCCCTTCTGTCTCTGACTCAGCCCAGTATCTCTGTCTCTGACCCAGCCCATCCCTTGTGTCTCTGACCAAGCCCAGTATCTCTGTCTCTGACCCAGGCCAGTCTCTCTATCTCTGACACAGCCCAGCCCTTCTGTCTCTGATCCAGCCCAGTCTCTCTGTCTCTGACCCAGCCCACTATCACCCTATCTCTGACCCAGTCTTTCAGTCTCTGACTCTGACCCAGTCCTTCTGTCTCTGTCTCTGACCCAGCCCAGCCCTTCTGTCTCTGACCCAGCCCAGTATCTCTGTCTCTGACCCAGTCCATCCCTTGTGTCTCTGACGCAGCCCAGTCTCTCTGTCTCTGACCCAGCCCAGTCTCTCTGTCTCTGACCCAGCCCAGTCTCTCTGTCTCTGATCCAGCCCAGTCTCTCTGTCTCTGACCCGGCCCAGCCCTTCTGTCTCTGACCCAGCCCAGTCTCTCTGTCCCCGACCCAGTCTCTCTGTCTCTGACCCAGCCCAGCCCTTCTATCCCTGGCCCAGCCTAGTCTCTCTGACCCAGCCCAGTCTCTCCCTGACCCAGCCCAGTCTCTCTGTCCCTGACCCAGCCCAGTCTCTCTGTCCCTGACCCAGCCCAGTCTCTCTGTCCCTGACCCAGCCTAGTCTCTCTTCCCTGACCCAGCCCAGTCTCTCTGTCTCTGACCCAGCCCAGTCTCTCTGTCCCTGACCCAGCCCAGTCTCTCTGTCCCTGACCCAGCCCAGTCTCTCTGTCCCTGACCCAGCCCAGTCTTGCTGTCCTGACCCAGCCCAGCCCTCTCTGTCTCTGACCCAGCCCAGCCATTCTGTCTCTGACCCAGCCCAGTATCTCTGTCTCTGACCCAGCCCAGTATCTCTGTCTCTGACCCAGCCCAGTCTCTCTGTCTCTGACCCAGCCCAGTATCTCTGTCCCTGACCCAGCCCAGTTTCGCTGTCCCTGACCCAGACAAGTCTATTTCTGTCTCTGACCCAGCCCAGCCCTTCTGTCTCTGACCCAGCCCAGTATCTCTGTCTCTTACCCAGCCCATCCCTTGTGTCTCTGACGCAGCCCTGTCTCTGACCCAGCATAGTACCTCTGTCTCTGACCCAGCCCAGTCTCTCTGTCCCTGGCCCAGCCTAGTCTCTCTATCCCTGACCCAGCCCAGGCTCTCTATCCCTGACCCAGCCTAGTTTCTCTGTCCCTTACCCAGCCCAGTCTCTCTTCCCTGACCCAGCCCAGTCTCTCTGTCCCTGACCCAGCCCAGTCTCTCTGTCCCTACCCAGCCCAGTCTCTCTGTCCCTGACCCAGCCCAGTCTCTCTGTCCCCGACCCAGCCCAGTCTCTCTGTCCCCGACCCAGCCCAGTATCTCTGTCCCTGACCCAGCCCAGTCTCTCTGTCCCAGACCCAGCCCAGTCTTGCTGTCCCTGACCCAGCCCAGTCTATCTCTGTCTCTGACCCAGCCCAGCCCTTCTGTCTCTGACCCAGCCCAGCCCTTCTGTCTCTGACCCAGCCCAGTATCTCTGTCTCTGACCCAGCCCAGTATCTCTGTCTCTGACCCAGCCCAGTATCTCTGTCCCTGACCCAGCCCAGTCTCGCTGTCCCTGACCCAGACAAGTCTATTTCTGTCTCTGACCCAGCCCAGCCCTTCTGTCTCTGACTCAGCCCAGTATCTCTGTCTCTTACCCAGCCCATCCCTTGTGTCTCTGACGCAGCCCTGTCTCTGACCCAGCACAGTACCTCTGTCTCTGACCTAGCCCAGTATCTCTGTCTCTGACCCAGCCCAGCCCTTCTGTCTCTGACCCAGCCCAGTCTCTATGTCTCTGACCCAGCCCACTATCACCCTATCTCTGACCCAGTCCTTCTTTCTCTGTCTCTGACCCAGTCCTTCTTTCTCTGTCTCTGACCCAGTCCTTCTGTCTCTGTCTCTGACCCAGCCCAGCCCTTCTGTCTCTGACTCAGCAAAGTATCTCTGTCTCTGACCCAGCCCATCCCTTGTGTCTCTGACCCAGCCCAGTCTCTCTGTCTCTGACCCAGCCCAGCCCTTCTGTCTCTGACCCAGCCCAGCCCTTCTGTCTCTGACCTAGCACATTACCTCTGTCTCTGACCCAGCCCAGTATCTCTGTCTCTGACCCAGCCCAGTCTCTCTGTCTCTGACCCAGGCCAGTCTCTCTATCTCTGACCCAGCCCAGCCCTTCTGTCTCTGACCCAGCCCAGTCTCTATGTCTCTGACCCAGCCCACTATCACCCTATCTCTGACCCAGTCCTTCTTTCTCTGTCTCTGACCCAGTCCTTCTTTCTCTGTCTCTGACCCAGTCCTTCTGTCTCTGTCTCTGACCCAGCCCAGCCCTTCTGTCTCTGACTCAGCCCAGTATCTCTGTCTCTGACCCAGCCCATCCCCTGTGTCTCTGACCAAGCCCAGTCTCTCTGTCTCTCACCCAGGCCAGTCTCTCTATCTCTGACCCAGCCCAGCCCTTCTGTCTCTGACCCAGCCCAGTCTCTCTGTCTCTGACCCAGCCCAGTATCACCCTATCTCTGACCCAGTCCTTCTGTCTCTGTCTCTGATCCAGTCCTTCTGTCTCTGTCTCTGACCCAGCCCAGCCCTTCTGTCTCTGACTCAGCCCAGTATCTCTGTCTCTGACCCAGCCCATCCCTTGTGTCTCTGACCAAGCCCAGTATCTCTGTCTCTGACCCAGGCCAGTCTCTCTATCTCTGACACAGCCCAGCCCTTCTGTCTCTGATCCAGCCCAGTCTCTCTGTCTCTGACCCAGCCCACTATCACCCTATCTCTGACCCAGTCTTTCAGTCTCTGACTCTGACCCAGTCCTTCTGTCTCTGTCTCTGACCCAGCCCAGCCCTTCTGTCTCTGACCCAGCCCAGTATCTCTGTATCTGACCCAGTCCATCCCTTGTGTCTCTGACGCAGCCCAGTCTCTCTGTCTCTGACCCAGCCCAGTCTCTCTGTCTCTGACCCAGCCCAGTCTCTCTGTCTCTGATCCAGCCCAGTCTCTCTGTCTCTGACCCGGCCCAGCCCTTCTGTCTCTGACCCAGCCCAGTCTCTCTGTCCCCGACCCAGTCTCTCTGTCTCTGACCCAGCCCAGCCCTTCTATCCCTGGCCCAGCCTAGTCTCTCTATCCCTGACCCAGCCCAGTCTCTCTTTCCCTGACCCAGCCCAGTCTCTCTGTCCCTGACCCAGCCCAGTCTCTCTGTCCCTGGCCCAGCCTAGTCTCTCTTCCCTGACCCAGCCCAGTCTCTCTGTCCCTGACCCAGCCCAGTCTCTCTGTCCCTGACCCAGCCCAGTCTCTCTGTCCCTGACCCAGCCCAGTCTCTCTGTCCCTGACCCAGCCCAGTCTTGCTGTCCCTGACCCAGCCCAGTCTATCTCTGTCTCTGACCCAGCCCAGCCCTTCTGTCTCTGACCCAGCCCAGCCATTCTGTCTCTGACCCAGCCCAGTATCTCTGTCTCTGACCCAGCCCAGTATCTCTGTCTCTGACCCAGCCCAGTCTCTCTGTCTCTGACCCAGCCCAGTATCTCTGTCCCTGACCCAGCCCAGTCTCGCTGTCCCTGACCCAGACAAGTCTATTTCTGTCTCTGACCCAGCCCAGCCCTTCTGTCTCTGACCCAGCCCAGTATCTCTGTCTCTTACCCAGCCCATCCCTTGTGTCTCTGACGCAGCCCTGTCTCTGACCCAGCATAGTACCTCTGTCTCTGACCTAGCCCAGTATCTCTGTCTCTGACCCAGCCCAGCCCTTCTGTCTCTGACCCAGCCCAGCCCTTCTGTCTCTGACCCAGCCCAGTATCTCTGTCTCTGACCCAGCCCACTATCACCCTATCTCTGACCCAGCCCTTCTGTCTCTGACCCAGCCCAGCCCTTCTGTCTCTGACCCAGCCCAGTATCTCTGTCTCTGACCCAGCCCACTATCACCCTATCTCTGACCCAGTCCTTCTGTCTCTGTCTCTGACCCAGTCCTTCTGTCTCTGTCTCTGACCCAGCCCAGCCCTTCTGTCTCTGACTCAGCCCAGTATCTCTGTCTCTGACCCAGCCCATCCCTTGTGTCTCTGACCCAGCCCAGTCTCTCTGTCTCTGACCAAGCCCAGCCCTTCTGTCTCTGACCCAGCCCAGCCCTTCTGTCTCTGACCCAGCCCAGCCCTTCTGTCTCTGACCCAGCACAGTACCTCTGTCTCTGACCCAGCCCAGTATCTCTGTCTCTGACCCAGCCCAGTCTCTCTGTCTCTGACCCAGGCCAGTCTCTCTATCTCTGACCCAGCCCAGCCCTTCTGTCTCTGACCCAGCCCAGTCTCTATGTCTCTGACCCAGCCCACTATCACCCTATCTCTGACCCAGTCCTTCTGTCTCTGTCTCTGACCCAGTCCTCCTGTCTCTGTCTCTGACCCAGCCCAGCCCTTCTGTCTCTGACTCAGCCCAGTATCTCTGTCTCTGACCCAGCCCATCCCTTGTGTCTCTGACCCAGCCCAGTCTCTCTGTCTCTGACCCAGCCCAGCCCTTCTGTCTCTGACCCAGCCCTTCTGTCTCTGACCCAGCACAGTACCTCTGTCTCTGACCCAGCCCAGTATCTCTGTCTCTGACCCAGCCCAGTCTCTCTGTCTCTGACCCAGGCCAGTCTCTCTATCTCTGTCCCAGGCCAGTCTCTCTATCTCTGACCCAGCCCAGCCCTTCTGTCTCTGACCCAGCCCAGTCTCTCTGTCTCTGACCCAGCCCAGTATCACCCTATCTCTGACCCAGTCCTTCTGTCTCTGTCTCTGACCCAGTCCTTCTGTCTCTGTCTCTGACCCAGCCCAGCCCTTCTGTCTCTGACCCAGCCCTTCTGTCTCTGACCCAGCACAGTACCTCTGTCTCTGACCCAGCCCAGTATCTCTGTCTCTGACCCAGCCCAGTCTCTCTGTCTCTGACCCAGGCCAGTCTCTCTATCTCTGTCCCAGGCCAGTCTCTCTATCTCTGACCCAGCCCAGCCCTTCTGTCTCTGACCCAGCCCAGTCTCTCTGTCTCTGACCCAGCCCAGTATCACCCTATCTCTGACCCAGTCCTTCTGTCTCTGTCTCTGACCCAGTCCTTCTGTCTCTGTCTCTGACCCAGCCCAGCCCTTCTGTCTCTGACTCAGCCCAGTATCTCTGTCTCTGACCCAGCCCATCCCTTGTGTCTCTGACCAGCCCAGTCTCTCTGTCTCTGACCCAGGCCAGTCTCTCTATCTCTGACCCAGCCCAGCCCTTCTGTCTCTGACCCAGCCCAGTCTCTCTGTCTCTGACCCAGCCCAGTATCAACCTATCTCTGACCCAGTCCTTCTGTCTCTGTCTCTGACCCAGCCCTTCTGTCTCTGACTCAGCCCAGTATCTCTGTCTCTGACCCAGCCCATCCCTTGTGTCTCTGACCAAGCCCAGTATCTCTGTCTCTGACCCAGGCCAGTCTCTCTATCTCTGACACAGCCCAGCCCTTCTGTCTCTGATCCAGCCCAGTCTCTCTGTCTCTGACCCAGCCCACTATCACCCTATCTCTGACCCAGTCTTTCTGTCTCTGTCTCTGACCCAGTCCTTCTGTCTCTGTCTCTGACCCAGCCCAGCCCTTCTGTCTCTGACCCAGCCCAGTATCTCTGTATCTGACCCAGTCCATCCCTTGTGTCTCTGACGCAGCCCAGTCTCTCTGTCTCTGACCCAGCCCAGTCTCTCTGTCTCTGACCAAGCCCAGTCTCTCTGTCTCTGATCCAGCCCAGTATCTCTGTCTCTGACCCGGCCCAGCCCTTCTGTCTCTGACCCAGCCCAGTCTCTCTGTCCCCGACCCAGTCTCTCTGTCTCTGACCCAGCCCAGCCCTTCTATCCCTGGCCCAGCCTAGTCTCTCTATCCCTGACCCAGCCCAGTCTCTCTTTCCCTGACCCAGCCCAGTCTCTCTGTCCCTGACCCAGCCCAGTCTCTCTGTCCCTGGCCCAGCCTAGTCTCTCTGTCCCTGACCCAGCCCAGTCTCTCTGTCCCTGACCCAGCCCAGTCTCTCTGTCCCTGGCCCAGCCTAGTCTCTCTTCCCTGACCCAGCCCAGCCCTTCTATCCCTGACCCAGCCTCGTCTCTCTGTCCCTGACCCATCCCAGCCCTTCTATCCCTGACCCAGTACAGCCCTTCTTTCCCTGACCCAGCCCAGTCCTTCTGTCCCTGACCCAGCCCAGTCTCTCTGTCCCTGACCCAGCCCAGTCTCTCTGTCCCTGACCCAGCCCAGTCTCTCTGTCCCTGACCCAGCCCAGTCTCTCTGTCCCTGACCCAGCCCAGTCTCTCTGTCCCCGACCCAGCCCAGTATCTCTGTCCCTGACCCAGCCCAGCCCTTCTGTCTCTGACCCAGCCCAGTCTCTCTGTCTCTGACCCAGCCCAGCCCTTCTGTCTCTGACCCAGCCCAGTCTCTCTGTCTCTGACCCAGCCCAGTATCACCCTATCTCTGACCCAGTCCTTCTGTCTCTGTCTCTGACCCAGTCCTTCTGTCTCTGTCTCTGACCCAGCCCAGCCCTTCTGTCTCTGACTCAGCCCAGTATCTCTGTCTCTGACC
Organism: Oncorhynchus masou masou; assembly: GCF_036934945.1. Taxonomy (NCBI): domain Eukaryota; kingdom Metazoa; phylum Chordata; class Actinopteri; order Salmoniformes; family Salmonidae; genus Oncorhynchus; species Oncorhynchus masou. The sequence goes on from NC_088220.1 coordinate 234,557, forward strand.
CAGCCCATCCCTTGTGTCTCTGACCAAGCCCAGTATCTCTGTCTCTGACCCAGGCCAGTCTCTCTATCTCTGACACAGCCCAGCCCTTCTGTCTCTGATCCAGCCCAGTCTCTCTGTCTCTGACCCAGCCCACTATCACCCTATCTCTGACCCAGTCTTTCTGTCTATGTCTCTGACCCAGTCCTTCCGTCTCTGTCTCTGACCCAGCCCAGCCCTTCTGTCTCTGACCCAGCCCAGTATCTCTGTATCTGACCCAGTCCATCCCTTGTGTCTCTGACGCAGCCCAGTCTCTCTGTCTCTGACCCAGCCCAGTCTCTCTGTCTCTGACCCAGCCCAGTCTCTCTGTCTCTGACCCAGCCCAGTCTCTCTGTCTCTGATCAAGCCCAGTATCTCTGTCTCTGACCCGGCCCAGCCCTTCTGTCTCTGACCCAGCCCAGTCTCTCTGTCCCCGACCCAGTCTCTCTGTCCCTGACCCAGCCCAGTCTCTCTGTCCCTGGCCCAGCCTAGTCTCTCTTCCATGACCCAGCCCAGCCCTTCTATCCCTGACCCAGCCTCGTCTCTCTGTCCCTGACCCATCCCAGCCCTTCTATCCCTGACCCAGCCTCGTCTCTCTGTCCCTGACCCATCCCAGCCCTTCTATCCCTGACCCAGTACAGCCCTTCTATCCCTGGCCCAGCCCAGTCTCTCTGTCCCTGACCCAGCCCAGTCTCTCTGTCCCTGGCCCAGCCTAGTCTCTCTGTCCCTGACCCAGCCCAGCCCTTCTATCCCTGACCCAGCCTCGTCTCTCTGTCCCTGACCCATCCCAGCCCTTCTATCCCTGACCCAGCCCAGCCCTTCTATCCCTGACCCAGCCCAGTCTCTCTGTCCCTGACCCAGCCCAGTCTCTCTGTCCCTGACCCAGCCCAGTCTCTCTGTCCCTGACCCATCCCAGTCTCTCTGTCCCTGACCCAGCCCAGTATCTCTGTCCCTGACCCAGCCCAGTCTCTCTGTCCCTGACCCAGCCCAGTCTTGCTGTCCCTGACCCAGCCCAGTCTATCTCTGTCTCTGACCCAGCCCAGCCCTTCTGTCTCTGACCCAGCCCAGTATCTCTGTCTCTGACCCAGCCCAGTATCTCTGTCTCTGACCCGGCCCAGTCTCTCTGTCTCTGACCCAGCCCAGTATCTCTGTCCCTGACCCAGCCCAGTCTCGCTGTCCCTGACCCAGCCCAGTCTATCTCTGTCTCTGACCCAGCCCAGCCCTTCTGTCTCTGACCCAGCCCAGTATCTCTGTCTCTGACCCAGCCCATCCCTTGTGTCTCTGACGCAGCCCTGTCTCTGACCCAGCAAAGTACCTCTGTCTCTGACCCAGCCCAGTATCTCTGTCTCTGACCCAGCCCAGTCTCTCTGTCTCTGACCCAGTCCAGCCCTTCTGTCTCTGACCCAGCCCAGCCCTTCTGTCTCTGACCCAGCCCAGTTTCTCTGTCCCTGACCCAGCCCATCCCTTGTCTCTCTGATCCAGCCCAGTCTCTCTGTCACTGACCCAGCCCAGTCCTTCTGTCCCTGACCCAGCCCAGTCTCTCTGTCCACTGACCCAGTCTCTCTGTCCCTGTCCCAGTGTCTCTGTCTCTGACCCAGTCTCTCTGTCTCTGACCCAGTCTCTCTGTCCCTTACCCAGTCTCTCTGTCCCTGTCCCAGCCCAGTCCTTCTGTCCCTGACCCAGTCCTTCTGTCCCTGACCCAGCCCAGTCTCTCTGTCCCTGTCCCAGTCTCTCTGTTCAAACTATCTCAACATGTAAAGGAACCACCTCCTAATTCAAACTATCAGCTATCACAACATGTAATGGAACCACCTCCTAATTCAAACTATCAGCTATCACAACATGTAAAGGAACCACCTCCTAATTCATACTATCATCTATCACAACATGTAAAGGAACCACCTCCTAATTCAAACTATCACAACATGTAATGGAACCCCCTCCTAATTCAAACTATCACAACATGTAAAGGAACTACCTCCTAATTCAAACTATCAGCTATCACAACATGTAATTAACCACCTCCTAATTCAAACTATCACAACATGTAAAGGAACCACCTTTCGCTGTCCCTGACCCAGCCCAGTCTATTTCTGTCCCTGACCCAGCCCAGCCCTTCTGTCTCTGACCCAGCCCAGTATCTCTGTCTCTGACCCAGCCCAGTATCTCTGTCTCTGACCCAGCCCAGTATCTCTGTCCCTGACCCAGCCCAGCCCTTCTATCCCTGACCCAGCCTCGTCTCTCTGTCCCTGACCCAGCCCAGTCTTGCTGTCCCTGACCCAGCCCAGTCTATTTCTGTCTCTGACCCAGCCCAGCCCTTCTGTCTCTGACCCAGCCCATTATCTCTGTCTCTGACCCAGCCCAGTATCTCTGTCTCTGACCCAGCCCAGTTTCTCTGTCTCTGACCCAGCCCAGCCCTTCTGTCTCTGACCCAGCCCAGTTTCTCTGTCTCTGACCCAGCCCATCCCTTGTGTCTCTGAACCAGCCCAGTCTCTCTGTCCCTGATCCAGCCCAGTCCTTATGTCCCTGACCCAGCCCAGTCTCTCTGTCCACTGACCCAGTCTCTCTGTCCACTGACCCAGTCTCTCTGTCCCTGTCCCAGTCTCGCTGTCCCTGTCCCAGTCTCTCTGTCTCTGACCCAGTCTCTCTGTCCCTTACCCAGTCTCTCTGTCCCTGTCCCAGCCCAGTCCTTCTGTCCCTGACCCTGTCCTTCTGTCCCTGGCCCTGCCTAGTCTCTCTGTCCCTGAACCAGCCCAGTCTCTCTGTCCCTGGCCCAGCCTAGTCTCTCTGTCCCTGACCCAGCCCAGCCCTTCTATCCCTGACCCAGCCTCGTCTCTCTGTCCCTGACCCATCCCAGCCCTTCTATCCCTGACCCAGCCCAGCCCTTCTATCCCTGACCCAGCCCAGTCCTTCTGTCCCTGACCCAGCCCAGTCTCTCTGTCCCTGACCCAGCACAGTACCTCTGTCTCTTACCCAGCCCAGTATCTCTGTCTCTGACCCAGCCCAGCCCTTCTGTCTCTGACCCAGCCCAGTCTCTCTGTCTCTGACCCAGCCCACTATCACCCTATCTCTGACCCAGTCCTTCTGTCTCTGTCTCTGACCCAGTCCTTCTGTCTCTGTCTCTGACCCAGTCCTTCTGTCTCTGTCTCTGACCCAGTCCTTCTGTCTCTGTCTCTGACCCAGTCCTTCTGTCTCTGTCTCTGACCCAGCCCAGTCTCTCTGTCTCTGACCCAGCCCAGCCCTTCTGTCTCTGACCCAGCCCAGTCTCTCTGTCTCTTTTCCAGCCCAGTATCTCTGTCTCTGACCCAGTCTCTCTGTCTCTGACCCAGCCCAGTCTCTCTGTCCCTGACCCAGCCCAGTCTCTCTGTCCCTGACCCAGCCCAGTCTCTCTGTCCCTGACCCAGCCCAGTCTCTCTGTCCCTGGCCCAGCCTAGTCTCTCTGTCCCTGACCCAGCCCAGCCCTTCTATCCCTGACCCAGCCTCGTCTCTCTGTCCCTGACCCAGCCCAGCCCTTCTGTCTCTGACCCAGCCCAGTCTCTCTGTCCCTTACCCAGCCCAGTCTCTCTGTCCCTGACCCAGCCCAGTCTCTCTGTCCCTGACCCAGCCCAGTCTCTCTGTCCCTGACCCAGCCCAGTCTCTCTGTCCCCGACCCAGCCCAGTATCTCTGTCCCTGACCCAGCCCATTCTCTCTGTCCCTGACCCAGCCCAGTCTTGCTGTCCCTGACCCAGCCCAGTCTATCTCTGTCTCTGACCCAGCCCAGCCCTTCTGTCTCTGACCCAGCCCAGTATCTCTGTCTCTGACCCAGCCCAGTATCTCTGTCTCTGACCCAGCCCAGTATCTCTGTCCCTGACCCAGCCCAGTCTAGCTGACCCTGACCCAGCCCAGTCTATTTCTGTCTCTGACCCAGCCCAGCCCTTCTTTCTCTGACCCAGCCCAGTATCTCTGTCTCTGACCCAGCCCAGTATCTCTGTCTCTGACCCAGCCCAGTATCTCTGTCTCTGACCCAGCCCAGTCTCTCTGTCTCTGACCCAGCCCCGTCTCTCTGTCTCTGACCCAGCCCAGTATCTCTGTCCCTGACCCAGCCCAGTCTCTCTGTCCCTGACCCAGCCCAGGCTCTCTATCTCTGACCCAGCCCAGCCCTTCTGTCTCTGACCCAGCCCAGTCTCTCTGTCTCTGACCCAGCCCACTATCACCCTATCTCTGACCCAGTCCTTCTGTCTCTGTCTCTGACCCAGTCCTTCTGTCTCTGTCTCTGACCCAGTCCTTCTTTCTCTGTCTCTGACCCAGCCCAGTCTCTCTGTCTCTGACCCAGCCAAGCCCTTCTGTCTCTGACCCAGCCCAGTCTCTCTGTCTCTTTTCCAGCCCAGTATCTCTGTCTCTGACCCAGTCTCTCTGTCCCTGACCCAGCCCAACCCTTCTGTCTCTGACCCAGCCCAGTCTCTCTGTCTCTTTTCCAGCCCAGTATCTCTGTCTCTGACCCAGTCTCTCTGTCCCTGACCCAGCCCAGTCTCTCTGTCCCTGACCCAGCCCAGTCTCTCTGTCCCTGACCCAGCCCAGTCTCTCTGTCCCTGACCCAGCCCAGTCTCTCTGTCCCTGGCCCAGCCTAGTCTCTCTGTCCCTGACCCATCCCAGTCCTTCTGTCCCTGACCCAGCCCAGTCTGTCTCTGTCTCTGACCCAGCCCAGCCCTTCTGTCTCTGACCCAGCCCAGTATCTCTGTCTCTGACCCAGCCCAGTATCTCTGTCCCTGACACAGCCCAGTCTATCTCTGTCTCTGACCCAGCCCAGCCCTTCTGTCTCTGACCCAGCCCAGCCCTTCTGTCTCTGACCCAGCCCAGTATCTCTGTCTCTGACCCAGCCCAGTATCTCTGTCTCTGACCCAGCCCAGTATCTCTGGCCCTGACCCAGCCCTGTCTAGCTGACCCTGACCCAGCCCAGTCTATTTCTGTCTCTGACCCAGCCCAGCCCTTCTGTCTCTGACCCAGCCCAGTATCTCTGTCTCTGACCCAGCCCAGTATCTCTGTCCCTGACACAGCCCAGTCTTGCTGTCCCTGACCCAGCCCAGTCTATCTCTGTCTCTGCCCAATTCAAACAGCTATCACAACATGCCCAGCCCTTCTGTCTCTGACCCAGCCCAGTATCTCTGTCTCTGACCCAGCCCAGTATCTCTGTCTCTGACCCAGCCCAGTATCTCTGTCCCTGACCCAGTCCAGTCTAGCTGACCCTGACCCAGCCCAGTCTATCTCTGTCTCTGACCCAGCCCAGTGTCTCTGTCTCTGACCCAGCCCAGTCTATCTCTGTCTCTGACCCAGCCCAGTGTCTCTGTCTCTGACCCAGCCCAGTATCTCTGTCTCTGACCCAGCCCAGTATCTCTGTCTCTGACCCAGCCCAGTATCTCTGTCTCTGACCCAGCCCAGTGTCTCTGTCTCTGACCCAGTCCTGTGTCTCTGTCTCTGACCCAGCCCAGTATCTCTGTCTCTGACCCAGCCCAGTTTCTCTGTCTCTGACCCAGCCCAGTCTCTCTGTCCCTGATCCAGCCCAATCCTTCTACCCCTAACCCAGCCTCGTCTCTCTGTCCCTGACCCAGCCCTTCTGTCCCTGACCCAGCCCAGTCCTTCTGTCCCTGACCCAGCCCAGTCTCTCTGTCCACTGACCCAGTCTCTCTGTCCCTGTCCCAGTCTCTCTGTCCCTGTCCCAGTCTCTCTGTCTCTGACCCAGTCTCTCTGTCCCTTACCCAGTCTCTCTGTCCCTGTCCCAGCCCTGTCCTTCTGTCCCTGACCCAGTCCTTCTGTCCCTGACCCAGCCCAGTCTCTCTGTTCTAACTATCACAACATGTAAAGGAACCACCTCCTAATTCTAACTATCAGCTATCACAACATGTAAAGGAACCACCTCCTAATTCTAACTATCAGCTATCACAACATGTAAAGGAACCACCTCCTAATTCAAACTATCTCAACATGTAAAGGAACCACCTCCTAATTCAAACTATCACAACATGTAATGGAACCACCTCCTAATTCAAACTATCACAACATGTAAAGGAACCCCCTCCTAATTCAAACTATCAGCTATCACAACATGTAAAGGAACCACCTCCTAATTCAAACTATCAGCTATCACAACATGTAATGGAACCACCTCCTAATTCAAACTATCACAACATGTAAAGGAACCACCTCCTAATTCAAACTATCACAACATGTAAAGGAACCACCTCCTAATTCAAACTATCACAACATGTAAAGGAACCACCTCCTAATTCAAACTATCAGCTATCACAACATGTAAAGGAACCTCCTAATTCAAACTATCACAACATGTAAAGGAACCACCTCCTAATTCTAACTATCAGCTATCACAACATGTAATGGAACCACCTCCTAATTCAAACTATCACAACATGTAAAGGAACCTCCTCCTAATTCTAACTATCAGCTATCACAACATGTAATGGAACCACCTCCTAATTCAAACTATCTGCTATCACAACATGTAAAGGAACCACCTCCTAATTCAAACTATCAGCTATCACAACATGTAATGGAACCACCTCCTAATTCAAACTATCACAACATGTAAAGGAACCACCTCCTAATTCAAACTATCAGCTATCACAACATGTAATGGAACCACCTCCTAATTCAAACTATCACAACATGTAAAGGAACCACCTCCTAATTCAAACTATCACAACATGTAAAGGAACCACCTCCTAATTCAAACTATCACAACATGTAAAGGAACCACCTCCTAATTCAAACTATCACAACATGTAAAGGAACCACCTCCTAATTCAAACTATCAGCTATCACAACATGTAAAGGAACCTCCTAATTCAAACTATCACAACATGTAAAGGAACCACCTCCTAATTCAAACTATCAGCTATCACAACATGTAATGGAACCACCTCCTAATTCAAACTATCACAACATGTAAAGGAACCACCTCCTAATTCAAACTATCAGCTATCACAACATGTAAAGGAACCACCTCCTAATTCAAACTATCTCAACATGTAAAGGAACCACCTCCTAATTCAAACTATCAGCTATCACAACATGTAATGGAACCACCTCCTAATTCAAACTATCACAACATGTAAAGGAACCACCTCCTAATTCAAACTATCAGCTATCACAACATGTAAAGGAACCACCTCCTAATTCAAACTATCAGCTATCACAACATGTAAAGGAACCACCTCCTAATTCAAACTATCAGCTATCACAACATGTAATGGAACCACCTCCTAATTCAAACTATCACAACATGTAAAGGAACCACCTCCTAATTCAAACTATCACAACATGTAAAGGAACCACCTCCTAATTCAAACTATCACAACATGTAAAGGAACCACCTCCTAATTCAAACTATCAGCTATCACAACATGTAAAGGAACCACCTCCTAATTCAAACTATCACAACATGTAAAGGAACCACCTCCTAATTCAAACTATCAGTAAAGGAACTATCACAACATGTAAAGGAACCACCTCCTAATTCAAACTAATTCAAACATGTATCAATTCAAACTATCAGCAACATGTAAAGGAACCACCTCCTAATTCAAACTATCACAACATGTAAAGGAACCACCTCCTAATTCAAACTATCACAACATGTAAAGGAACAACCTCCTAATTCAAACTATCAGCTATCACAACATGTAAAGGAACCACCTCCAACATAAAGGAACCACCTTCTAACTATCAGCTATCACAACATGTAAAGGAACCACCTCCTAATTCAAACTATCAGCTATCACAACATGTAAAGGAACCACCTCCTAATTCAAACTATCACAACATGTAAAGGAACCACCTCCTAATTCAAACTATCACAACATGTAAAGGAACTATTCAAACATCACAACATGTAAAGGAACCACCTCCTAATTCAAACTATCACAACATGTAAAGGAACCACCTCCTAATTCAAACTATCAGCTATCACAACATGTAAAGGAACCACCTCCTAATTCAAACTATCAGTAAAGGAACTATCACAACAACATGTAAAGGAACCACCTCCTAATTCAAACTATCACAACATGTAAAGGAACCACCTAATTCAAACTATCACAACATGTAAAGGAACCACCTCCTAATTCTAACTATCAGCTATCACAACATGTAAAGGAACCACCTCCTAATTCAAACTATCACAACATGTAAAGGAACCACCTCCTAATTCTAACTATCAGCTATCACAACATGTAAAGGAACCACCTCCTAATTCAAACTATCACAACATGTAAAGGAACCACCTCCTAATTCAAACTATCACATGTAAAGGAACCACCTCCTAATTCAAACTATCACAACATGTAAAGGAACCACCTCCTAATTCAAACTATCAGCTATCACAACATGTAAAGGAACCACCTCCTAATTCAAACTATCAGCTATCACAACATGTAAAGGAACCACCTCCTAATTCTAACTATCAGCTATCACAACATGTAAAGGAACCACCTCCTAATTCAAACTATCACAACATGTAAAGGAACCACCTAATTCACATCACAACATGTAAAGGAACAACCTCCTAATTCTAACTATCACAACATGTAAAGGAACCACCTCCTAATTCAAACTATCACAACATGTAAAGGAACCACCTCCTAATTCAAACTATCACAACATGTAAAGGAACCACCTCCTAATTCAAACTATCACAACATGTAAAGGAACCACCTCCTAATTCAAACTATCACTATCACATGTAAAGGAACCACCTCCTAATTCAAACTATCAGCTATCACAACATGTAAAGGAACCACCTCCTAATTCAAACTATCAGCTATCACAACATGTAAAGGAACCACCTCCTAATTCTAACTATCAGCTATCACAACATGTAAAGGAACCACCTCCTAATTCAAACTATCACAACATGTAAAGGAACCACCTCCTAATTCAAACTATCACAACATGTAAAGGAACCACCTCCTAATTCTAACTATCAGCTATCACAACATGTAAAGGAACCACCTCCTAATTCAAACTATCACAACATGTAAAGGAACCACCTCCTAATTCAAACTATCACAACATGTAAAGGAACCACCTCCTAATTCAAACTATCACAACATGTAAAGGAACCACCTCCTAATTCAAACTATCAGCTATCACAACATGTAAAGGAACCACCTCCTAATTCAAACTATCAGCTATCACAACATGTAAAGGAACCACCTCCTAATTCAAACTATCAGCTAACAACATGTAAAGGAACCACCTCCTAATTCAAACTATCACAACATGTAAAGGAACCACCTCCTAATTCAAACTATCACAACATGTAAAGGAACCACCCTCCTAATTCAAACATGTATCAGCAAACTATCACAACATGTAAAGGAACCACCTCCTAATTCAAACTATCACAACATGTAAAGGAACAACCTCCTAATTCTAACTATCAGCTATCACAACATGTAAAGTAAACACCTCCTAATTCAAACTATCAGCTATCACAACATGTAAAGGAACCCCTCCTAATTCAAACTATCAGCTATCACAACATGTAAAGGAACCACCTCCTAATTCAAACTATCACAACATGTAAAGGAACCACCTCCTAATTCAAACTATCACAACAACATGTAAAGGAACCACCTCCTAATTCAAACTATCACAACATGTAAAGGAACCACCTCCTAATTCAAACTATCAGCTATCACAACATGTAAAGGAACCACCTCCTAATTCAAACTATCACAACATGTAAAGGAACCACCTCCTAATTCAAACTATCACAACATGTAAAGGAACCACCTCCTAATTCAAACTATCAGCTATCACAACATGTAAAGGAACCACCTCCTAATTCAAACTATCACAACATGTAAAGGAACCACCTCCTAATTCAAACTATCAGCTATCACAACATGTAAAGGAACCACCTCCTAATTCAAACTATCACAACATGTAAAGGAACTAATTCAAACTATCAACAAACATGTAAAGGAACCACCTCCTAATTCAAACTATCAGCTATCACAACATGTAAAGGAACCACCTCCTAATTCAAACTATCAGTAAAGGAACCACCTAATTCAAACATCACAACATGTAAAGGAACCACCTCCTAATTCAAACTATCACAACATGTAAAGGAACCACCTCCTAATTCAAACTATCACAACATGTAAAGGAACCACCTCCTAATTCAAACTATCACAACATGTAAAGGAACCACCTCCTAATTCAAACTATCACAACAACATGTAAAGGAACCACCTCCTTCAAACTATCAAACTATCAATTCAAACTATCACATGTGTAAAGGAACCACCTCCTAATTCAAACTATCAGCTATCACAACATGTAAAGGAACCACCTCCTAATTCAAACTATCACAACATGTAAAGGAACCACCTCCTAATTCAAACTATCACAACATGTAAAGGAACCACCTCCTAATTCAAACTATCACAACATGTAAAGGAACCACCTCCTAATTCAAACTATCACAACATGTAAAGGAACCACCTCCTAATTCAAACTATCACAACATGTAAAGGAACCACCTCCTAATTCAAACTATCACAACATGTAAAGGAACCACCTCCTAATTCAAACTATCAGCTATCACAACATGTAAAGGAACCACCTCCTAATTCTAACTATCAGTAAAGGAACTAATCACAAACATGTAAAGGAACCACCTCCTAATTCAAACTATCACAACATGTAAAGGAACCACCTCCTAATTCAAACTATCACAACATGTAAAGGAACCACCTCCTAATTCAAACTATCAGCTATCACAACATGTAAAGGAACCACCTCCTAATTCAAACTATCACAACATGTAAAGGAACCACCTCCTAATTCAAACTATCAGTAAAGGAACCACCTCCTAATTCAAACTATCACATGTAAAGGAACCACCTCCTAATTCAAACTATCAGCTATCACAACATGTAAAGGAACCACCTCCTAATTCAAACTATCAGCTATCACAACATGTAAAGGAACCACCTCCTAATTCAAACTATCAGCTATCACAACATGTAAAGGAACCACCTCCTAATTCAAACTATCACAACATGTAAAGGAACCACCTCCTAATTCAAACTATCAGCTATCACAACATGTAAAGGAACCACCTCCTAATTCAAACTATCAGCTATCACAACATGTAAAGGAACCACCTCCTAATTCAAACTATCACAACATGTAAAGGAACCACCTCCTAATTCAAACTATCAGCTATCACAACATGTAAAGGAACCACCTCCTAATTCAAATCACAACATGTAAAGGAACCACCTAATTCAAACTATCAGCTATCACAACATGTAAAGGAACCACCTCCTAATTCAAACTATCAGCTATCAAACAACATGTAAAGGAACCACCCTCAAACTATCTAATTCTAACTATCAGCTATCACAACATGTAAAGGAACCACCTCACAACATGTAAAGGAACCACCTCCTAATTCAAACTATCAGCTATCACAACATGTAAAGGAACCACCTCCTAATTCAAACTATCAGCTATCACAACATGTAAAGGAACCACCTCCTAATTCAAACTATCACAACATGTAAAGGAACCACCTCCTAATTCAAACTATCAGCTATCACAACATGTAAAGGAACCACCTCCTAATTCAAACTATCAGCTATCACAACATGTAAAGGAACCACCTCCTAATTCAAACTATCAGCTATCACAACATGTAAAGGAACCACCTCCTAATTCAAACTATCAGCTATCACAACATGTAAAGGAACCACCTCCTAATTCAAACTATCACAACATGTAAAGGAACCACCTCCTAATTCAAACTATCACAACATGTAAAGGAACCACCTCCTAATTCAAACTATCACAACATGTAAAGGAACCACCTCCTAATTCAAACTATCACAACATGTAAAGGAACCACCTCCTAATTCAAACTATCAGCTATCACAACATGTAAAGGAACCACCTCCTAATTCTAACTATCAGCTATCACAACATGTAAAGGAACCACCTCCTAATTCAAACTATCACAACATGTAAAGGAACCACCTCCTAATTCAAACTATCAGCTATCACAACATGTAAAGGAACCACCTCCTAATTCAAACTATCAGCTATCACAACATGTAAAGGAACCACCTCCTAATTCAAACTATCACAACATGTAAAGGAACCACCTCCTAATTCAAACTATCACAACATGTAAAGGAACCACCTCCTAATTCAAACTATCACAACATGTAAAGGAACCACCTCCTAATTCAAACTATCATCTATCACAACATGTAAAGGAACCACCTCCTAATTCAAACTATCACAACATGTAAAGGAACCACCTCCTAATTCAAACTATCAGCTATCACAACATGTAAAGGAACCCTCCTAATTCCTATCACAACATAATTCAAACTATCAGCAACATGTAAAGGAACCACCTCCTAATTCAAACTATCACAACATGTAAAGGAACCACCTCCTAATTCAAACTATCAGCTATCACAACATGTAAAGGAACCACCTCCTAATTCAAACTATCACAACATGTAAAGGAACCACCTAATTCAAACTATCACAACATGTAAAGAACCACCTCCTAATTCAAACTATCAGCTATCACAACATGTAAAGGAACCACCTCCTAATTCAAACTATCACAACATGTAAAGGAACTAATTCAAACATCACATGTAAAGGAACCACCTCCTAATTCAAACTATCAGCTATCACAACATGTAAAGGAACCACCTCCTAATTCAAACTATCAGTAAAGGAACTATCACAACATCACAACATGTAAAGGAACCACCTCCTAATTCAAACTATCACAACATGTAAAGGAACCACCTCCTAATTCAAACTATCACAACATGTAAAGGAACCACCTCCTAATTCAAACTATCAGCTATCACAACATGTAAAGGAACCACCTCCTAATTCAAACTATCACAACATGTAAAGGAACCACCTCCTAATTCAATATCAACATGTAAAGGAACTATTCAAACAATCACAACATGTAAAGGAACCACCTCCTAATTCAAACATGTATCAGCTATCACAACATGTAAAGGAACCACCTCCTAATTCAAACTATCACAACATGTAAAGGAACCACCTCCTAATTCAAACTATCACAACATGTAAAGGAACTAATTCACATCACATGTAAAGGAACCACCTCCTAATTCAACCACCTAATTCACTATCACAACATGTAAAGGAACCACCTCCTAATTCAAACTATCAGCTATCACAACATGTAAAGGAACCACCTCCTAATTCAAACTATCACAACATGTAAAGGAACCACCTCCTAATATCACAACATGTAAAGGAACCACCTCAATTCAAACTATCAGCTATCACAACATGTAAAGGAACCACCTCCTAATTCAAACTATCACAACATGTAAAGGAACCACCTCAAACTAATTCACAACTGTAAAGGAACCACCTCCTAATTCAAGCTATCACAACATGTAAAGGAACCACCTCCTAATTCAAACTATCAGTAAAGGAACCACCTATCAAACATCACATGTAAAGGAACCACCTCCTAATTCAAACTATCAGCTATCACAACATGTAAAGGAACCACCTCCTAATTCAAACTATCACAACATGTAAAGGAACCACCTATTCACAACTATCACAACATGTAAAGGAACCACCTCCTAATTCAAACTATCACAACATGTAAAGGAACCACCTCCTAATTCAAACTATCAGCTATCACAACATGTAAAGGAACCACCTCCTAATTCAAACTATCAGCTATCACAACATGTAAAGGAACCACCTCCTAATTCAAACTATCAGCTATCACAACATGTAAAGGAACCACCTCCTCTAATTCAAACTATCAGCTATCACAACATGTAAAGGAACCACCTCCTAATTCAAACTATCAGCTATCACAACATGTAAAGGAACCACCTCCTAATTCAAACTATCACAACATGTAAAGGAACCACCTCCTAATTCAAACTATCACAACATGTAAAGGAACCACCTCCTAATTCAAACTATCACAACATGTAAAGGAACCACCTCCTAATTCAAACTATCAGCTATCACAACATGTAAAGGAACCACCTCCTAATTCAAACTATCAGTAAAGGAACTATCACAACAACATGTAAAGGAACCACCTCCTAATTCAAACTATCACAACATGTAAAGGAACCACCTCAAACTAATTCAAACTATTCAAACTATCTATCACAACATGTAAAGGAACCACCTCCTAATTCAAACTATCACAACATGTAAAGGAACACAATTCAAACTGTACAACATGTAAAGGACCACCTCCTAATTCAAACTATCAGCTATCACAACATGTAAAGGAACCACCTCCTAATTCAAACTATCAGCTATCACAACATGTAAAGGAACCACCTCCTAATTCAAACTATCACAACATGTAAAGGAACCACCTCCTAATTCAAACTATCAGCTATCACAACATGTAAAGGAACCACCTCCTAATTCAAACTATCACAACATGTAAAGGAACCACCTCCTAATTCAAACTATCACAACATGTAAAGGAACCACCTCCTAATTCAAACTATCACAACATGTAAAGGAACCACCTCCTAATTCAAACTATCACAACATGTAAAGGAACAACCTCCTAATTCAAACTATCAGCTATCACAACATGTAAAGGAACCACCTCCTAATTCAAACTATCAGCTATCACAACATGTAAAGGAACCACCTCCTAATTCTAACTATCAGCTATCACAACATGTAAAGGAACCACCTCCTAATTCAAACTATCAGTAAAGGAACCACCTCCTAATTCAAACTATCACATGTAAAGGAACCACCTCCTAATTCAAACTATCACAACATGTAAAGGAACCACCTCCTAATTCAAACTAATTCAAACTATCAATTCTATCACAACATGTAAAGGAACCACCTCCTAATTCAAACTATCACAACATGTAAAGGAACCACCTCCTAATTCAAACTATCAGCTATCACAACATGTAAAGGAACCACCTCCTAATTAAACTTCAAACATGTAAAGGAACCACCTCAATTCAAACTATCACAACATGTAAAGGAACTATCAAACAACATGTAAAGGAACCACCTCCTAATTCAAACTATCAGCTATCACAACATGTAAAGGAACCACCTCCTAATTCAAACTATCAGTAAAGGAACCACCTCCTAATTCAAACTATCACAACATGTAAAGGAACCACCTCCTAATTCAAACTATCACAACATGTAAAGGAACCACCTCCTAATTCAAACTATCACAACATGTAAAGGAACCACCTCCTAATTCAAACTATCACAACATGTAAAGGAACCACCTCCTAATTCAAACTATCAGCTATCACAACATGTAAAGGAACCACCTCCTAATTCAAACTATCAGCTATCACAACATGTAAAGGAACCACCTCCTAATTCAAACTATCACAACATGTAAAGGAACCACCTCCTAATTCAAACTATCAGCTATCACAACATGTAAAGGAACCACCTCCTAATTCAAACTATCAGCTATCACAACATGTAAAGGAACCACCTCCTAATTCAAACTATCACAACATGTAAAGGAACCACCTCCTAATTCAAACTATCAGCTATCACAACATGTAAAGGAACCACCTCCTAATTCAAATCTAAAGGAACCACCTCAGCTATCACAACATGTAAAGGAACCACCTCCTAATTCAAACTATCAGCTATCACAACATGTAAAGGAACCCCCTCCTAATTCAAACTATCAGCTATCACAACATGTAAAGGAACCCCCTCCTAATTCAAACTATCAGCTATCACAACATGTAAAGGAACCACCTCCTAATTCAAACTATCAGCTATCACAACATGTAAAGGAACCACCTCCTAATTCAAATCACAACATGTAAAGGAACCACCTCCTAATTCAAACTATCAGCTATCACAACATGTAAAGGAACCACCTCCTAATTCAAACTATCAGCTATCACAACATGTAAAGGAACCACCTCCTAATTCAAACTATCACAACATGTAAAGGAACCACCTCCTAATTCAAACTATCACAACATGTAAAGGAACCACCTCCTAATTCAAACTATCACAACATGTAAAGGAACCACCTCCTAATTCAAACTATCACAACATGTAAAGGAACCACCTCCTAATTCAAACTATCACAACATGTAAAGGAACCACCTCCTAATTCAAACTATCAGCTACACAACATGTAAAGGAACCACCTCCTAATTCAAACTATCAGCTATCACAACATGTAAAGGAACCACCTCCTAATTCAAACTATCAGCTATCACAACATGTAAAGGAACCACCTCCTAATTCAAACTATCAGCTATCACAACATGTAAAGGAACCACCTATCCAAATTCTAACTATCAGCTATCACAACATGTAAAGGAACCACCTCCTAATTCAAACTATCACAACATGTAAAGGAACCACCTAATTCAAACTATCACAACATGTAAAGGAACCACCTCCTAATTCAAACTATCAGCTATCACAACATGTAAAGGAACCACCTCCTAATTCAAACTATCACAACATGTAAAGGAACCACCTCCTAATTCAAACTATCAGCTATCACAACATGTAAAGGAACCACCTCCTAATTCAAACTATCAGCTATCACAACATGTAAAGGAACCACCTCCTAATTCAAACTATCAGCTATCACAACATGTAAAGGAACCACCTCCTAATTCAAACTATCAGCTATCACAACATGTAAAGGAACCACCTCCTAATTCAAACTATCACAACATGTAAAGGAACCACCTCCTAATTCAAACTATCAGCTATCACAACATGTAAAGGAACCACCTCCTAATTCAAACTATCAGCTATCACAACATGTAAAGGAACCACCTCCTAATTCAAACTATCAGCTATCAAACATGTAAAGGAACCACCTCCTAATTCAAACTATCACAACATGTAAAGGAACCACCTCCTAATTCAAACTAACTATCACAACATGTAAAGGAACCACCTCCTAATTCAAACTATCAGCTATCACAACATGTAAAGGAACCACCTCCTAATTCAAACTATCAGCTATCACAACATGTAAAGGAACCACCTCCTAATTCAAACTATCAGCTATCACAACATGTAAAGGAACCACCTCCTAATTCAAACTATCACAACATGTAAAGGAACCACCTCCTAATTCAAACTATCAGCTATCACAACATGTAATGGAACCACCTCCTAATTCAAACTATCACAACATGTAAAGGAACCACCTCCTAATTCAAACTATCACAACATGTAAAGGAACCACCTCCTAATTCAAACTATCACAACATGTAAAGGAACCACCTCCTAATTCAAACTATCACAACATGTAAAGGAACCACCTCCTAATTCTAACTATCAGCTATCACAACATGTAAAGGAACCACCTCCTAATTCAAACTATCAGCTATCACAACATGTAAAGGAACCACCTCCTAATTCTAACTATCAGCTATCACAACATGTAAAGGAACCACCTCCTAATTCAAACTATCAGCTATCACAACATGTAAAGGAACCACCTCCTAATTCAAACTATCACAACATGTAAAGGAACCACCTCCTAATTCAAACTATCAGCTATCACAACATGTAAAGGAACCACCTCCTAATTCAAACTATCACAACATGTAAAGGAACCACCTCCTAATTCAAACTATCAGCTATCACAACATGTAAAGGAACCACCTCCTAATTCAAACTATCAGCTATCACAACATGTAAAGGAACCACCTCCTAATTCAAACTATCAGCTATCACAACATGTAAAGGAACCACCTCCTAATTCAAACTATCAGCTATCACAACATGTAAAGGAACCACCTCCTAATTCAAACTATCACAACATGTAAAGGAACCACCTCCTAATTCAAACTATCAGCTATCACAACATGTAAAGGAACCACCTCCTAATTCTAACTATCAGCTATCACAACATGTAAAGGAACCACCTCCTAATTCAAACTATCAGCTATCACAACATGTAAAGGAACCACCTCCTAATTCAAACTATCACAACATGTAAAGGAACCACCTCCTAATTCAAACTATCAGCTATCACAACATGTAAAGGAACCACCTCCTAATTCAAACTATCAGCTATCACAACATGTAAAGGAACCACCTCCTAATTCAAACTATCAGCTATCACAACATGTAAAGGAACCACCTCCTAATTCAAACTATCAGCTATCACAACATGTAAAGGAACCACCTCCTAATTCAAACTATCAGCTATCACAACATGTAAAGGAACCACCTCCTAATTCAAACTATCAGCTATCACAACATGTAAAGGAACCACCTCCTAATTCAAACTATCAGCTATCACAACATGTAAAGGAACCCCCTCCTAATTCAAACTATCAGCTATCACAACATGTAAAGGAACCACCTCCTAATTCAAACTATCAGCTATCACAACATGTAAAGGAACCACCTCCTAATTCAAACTATCAGCTATCACAACATGTAAAGGAACCACCTCCTAATTCAAACTATCACAACATGTAAAGGAACCACCTCCTAATTCAAACTATCAGCTATCACAACATGTAAAGGAACCACCTCCTAATTCTAACTATCAGCTATCACAACATGTAAAGGAACCACCTCCTAATTCAAACTATCAGCTATCACAACATGTAAAGGAACCACCTCCTAATTCAAACTATCACAACATGTAAAGGAACCACCTCCTAATTCAAACTATCAGCTATCACAACATGTAAAGGAACCACCTCCTAATTCAAACTATCAGCTATCACAACATGTAAAGGAACCACCTCCTAATTCAAACTATCAGCTATCACAACATGTAAAGGAACCCCCTCCTAATTCAAACTATCAGCAATCACAACATGTAATGGAACCACCTCCTAATTCAAACTATCACAACATGTAAAGGAACCACCTCCTAATTCAAACTATCAGCTATCACAACATGTAATGGAACCACCTCCTAATTCAAACTATCACAACATGTAAAGGAACCACCTCCTAATTCAAACTATCACAACATGTAAAGGAACCACCTCCTAATTCAAACTATCACAACATGTAAAGGAACCACCTCCTAATTCAAACTATCACAACATGTAAAGGAACCACCTCCTAATTCAAACTATCAGCTATCACAACATGTAAAGGAACCACCTCCTAATTCTAACTATCAGCTATCACAACATGTAAAGGAACCACCTCCTAATTCAAACTATCAGCTATCACAACATGTAAAGGAACCACCTCCTAATTCAAACTATCACAACATGTAAAGGAACCACCTCCTAATTCAAACTATCAGCTATCACAACATGTAAAGGAACCTCCTAATTCAAACTATCACAACATGTAAAGGAACCACCTCCTAATTCAAACTATCAGCTATCACAACATGTAAAGGAACCACCTCCTAATTCAAACTATCAGCTATCACAACATGTAAAGGAACCCCCTCCTAATTCAAACTATCAGCTATCACAACATGTAAAGGAACCACCTCCTAATTCAAACTATCAGCTATCACAACATGTAAAGGAACCACCTCCTAATTCAAACTATCACAACATGTAAAGGAACCACCTCCTAATTCAAACTATCAGCTATCACAACATGTAAAGGAACCACCTCCTAATTCTAACTATCAGCTATCACAACATGTAAAGGAACCACCTCCTAATTCAAACTATCAGCTATCACAACATGTAAAGGAACCACCTCCTAATTCAAACTATCACAACATGTAAAGGAACCACCTCCTAATTCAAACTATCAGCTATCACAACATGTAAAGGAACCACCTCCTAATTCAAACTATCAGCTATCACAACATGTAAAGGAACCCCCTCCTAATTCAAACTATCAGCTATCACAACATGTAAAGGAACCACCTCCTATATCAAACTATCACAAACTATCAGCTATCACAACATGTAAAGGAACCCCCTCCTAATTCAAACTATCAGCTATCACAACATGTAAAGGAACCACCTCCTAATTCAAACTATCACAACATGTAAAGGAACCACCTCCTAATTCAAACTATCAGCTATCACAACATGTAAAGGAACCACCTCCTAATTCAAACTATCAGCTATCACAACATGTAAAGGAACCACCTCCTAATTCTAACTATCAGCTATCACAACATGTAATGGAACCACCTCCTAATTCAAATGTTTTCATAAAATGCAACTGGATTTGTGTCACCTCTGTCAGACACCACAAAAGGCATTTGATTCTTACAATTATTGTCCAACATGTGTTTCAAGGTCTTGATTGTTTAATTCTGGCTTTAGATTATTCAAATATGTACTACAAATCTCAAATTATTTAATTTTATTTTATAGCAAAAATAATTCCTTAGACCTAGCACAGCAAATACATCAATATTGTAAGCATGTTGCAGATCAGTGATTAAAATATCTTAAGGAGGTTCGCCATCAGTAACGGAGTTGACAACAAATATTCAAAACAGACATATTTTTGCCACTAAAAATAAATATAGAATATTATTAATTATTATTAATTTGAAAATCCCCTAAAAAAACAACAATTTTATCAAATCTTTCAGCAATTTGACAGAGTTTTTGTTTTGCAGAGTTGACAAAAAATGATTAATTCAAGTGGTATACAAAGTAATAATTAAATTAAATGTTTTCCTCAGTTGATTCATAATTCAAAACCTTATTAAAATGAAATTAAAAATTATAAAAACCAAAATCTGTGAGGTAGATGGTGTGGACAGTTTATGGTTGAAACCATGTTTAAATCTATCAACAGTAGAGAACTTTCCAGACCGTGAGTGGTTGCGTTTCTCTACATGTAATGAGGACGTGAATAAGGGGCCTTCATGGTATAGCTGTCCCTGTTCATTTCTGATTCATTCACGATTTTAGACAAATCTTGACCAAATCTACAGATTTCTTTGGGGGGAAATCAGTTTTAAGAGAACTATTTTTTGAAACCAGAGAGGACTATTGAAGAAACTACATAAGATCCCTTTTCAGTTAAAATGTATTATTGACCTTTATTATTTATTTTTTGAACACTTTTTTTGGAGGGTTTGAAATGTGGATCCTTTGACATGGACACAGAGCAGACCAGGACACATAGCAGAACAGGACACAGAGCAGACCGGGACACAGAGCAGACCGGGACACAGAGCAGACCGGGACACAGAGCAGACCGGGACACAGAGCAGACCAGGACACATAGCAGACCAGGACACAGAGCAGACCGGGACACAGAGCAGAACGGGACACAGAGCAGACCGGGACACAGAGCAGACCGGGACACAGAGCAGACCGGGACACAGAGCAGACCGGGACACAGAGCAGACCGGGACACAGAGCAGAACGGGACACAGAGCAGACCGGGACACAGAGCAGACCGGGACACATAGCAGAACGGGACACAGAGCAGAACGGGACACAGAGCAGAACGGGACACAGAGCAGAACGGGACACAGAGCAGACCGGGACACAGAGCAGAACGGGACACAGAGCAGACCGGGATACAGAGCAGAACGGGACACAGAGCAGACCGGGACACAGAGCAGACCGGGACACAGAGCAGACCGGGACACAGAGCAGAACGGGACACAGAGCAGACCGGGACACAGAGCAGACCGGGACACAGAGCAGACCGGGACACAGAGCAGACCGGGACACAGAGCAGACCGGGACACAGAGCAGAACGGGACACAGAGCAGACCGGGACACAGAGCAGACCGGGACACATAGCAGAACGGGACACAGAGCAGACCGGGACACAGAGCAGAACTCCCCTACATAGGACACAGAGCAGACCGGAGTACACAGAGCAGACCGGGACACAGAGCAGACCGGGACACAGAGCAGACCGGGACACAGAGCAGACCGGGACACAGAGCAGACCTGGACACAGAGCAGACCGGGACACTACTATCAGACCGGGACACAGAGCAGACCGGGACACAGAGCAGACCGGGACACAGAGCAGACCAGGACACAGAGCAGACCGGGACACAGAGCAGACCGGGACACAGAGCAGACCGGGACACAGATCAGACCGGGACACAGAGCAGACCGGGACACAGAGCAGACCGGGACACAGAGCAGACCGGGACACAGAGCAGACCGGGACACAGATCAGAACGGGACACAGAGCAGAACGGGACACAGAGCAGACCGGGACACAGAGCAGACCGGGACACAGAGCAGACCGGGACACAGAGCAGACCGGGACACAGAGCAGACCGGGACACAGAGCAGACATGGAAATGAATAATATTGAAAATAATATAGAAAATTCCAAAAGCAAATCATTCATAAAACTCCCTACATAGAGCACTACTAAACTCCCTACATTAGGAGTACTAAACACTACTAAACTCCCTACATTAGGAGTACTAAACACTACTAAACTCCCTACATTAGGATTACTAAACACTACTAAACTCCCCTACATAGAGCACTACTAAACTCCCTACATTAGGAGTACTAAACACTACTAAACCCCCTACATTAGGAGTACTAAACACTACTAAACTCCCTACATTAGGAGTACTAAACACTACTAAACTCCCTACATTAGGAGTACTAAACACTGCTAAACTCCCTACATTAGGAGTACTAAACACTACTAAACTCCCTACATTAGGAGTACTAAGCACTACTAAACTCCCTACATTAGGAGTACTAAACACTACTAAACTCCCTACATTAGGAGTACTAAACACTACTAAACTCCCTACATTAGGAGTACTAAACACTACTAAACTCCCTACATTAGGAGTACTAAACACTACTAAACTCCCTACTTTAGGATTACTAAACACTACTAAACTCCCTACATTAGGAGTACTAAACACTACTAAACTCCCTACTTTAGGATTACTAAACACTACTAAACTCCCTACATTAGGAGTACTAAACACTACTAAACTCCCCTACATAGAGCACTACTAAACTCCCTACATTAGGAGTACTAAACACTACTAAACTCCCTACATTAGGAGTACTAAACACTACTAAACTCCCTACATTAGGAGTACTAAACACTACTAAACTCCCTACATTAGGAGTACTAAACACTACTAAACTCCCCTACATAGAGCACTACTAAACTCCCTACATTAGGAGTACTAAACACTACTAAACTCCCTACATTATGAGTACTAAACACTACTAAACTCCCTACATAGAGCACTACTAAACTCCCTACATTAGGAGTACTAAGCACTACTAAACTCCCTACATTAGGAGTACTAAACACTAATAAACTCCCTACATTAGGAGTACTAAACACTACTAAACTCCATACATTAGGAGTACTAAACACTACTAAACTCCCTACATTAGGAGTACTAAACACTACTAAACTCCCTACATAGAGCACTACTAAACTCCCCAACATTTAATTCTTAAGATCAAATAATGCAACAAACAACAACAACAACCAAATCTATTTTTTCCAACTATAAAAATAAAGTTTCCCTGCACTACATAGAGCCCTACATAGAGCACTACTATTGACCAGAGTCCTACATAGAGCCCTACTATTGACCAGAGTCCTACATAGAGCCCTACTATTGACCAGAGTCCTACATAGAGCCCTACTTTTGACCAGAGTCCTACATAGAGCCCTACTATTGACCAGAGTCCTACATAGAGCCCTACTATTGACCAGAGTCCTACATAGAGCCCTACTTTTGACCAGAGTCCTACATAGAGCCCTACTATTGACCAGAGTCCTACATAGAGCCCTACTATTGACCAGAGTCCTACATAGAGCCCTACTATTGACCAGAGCCCTACATAGAGCACTACTATTGACCAGAGTCCTACAGAGAGCCTTGCTATTGACCAGAGTCCTACATAGAGCCCTACTATTGACCAGAGCCCTACATAGAGCACTACTATTGACCAGAGTCCTACAGAGAGCCTTGCTATTGACCAGAGTCCTACATAGAGCCCTGCTATTGACCAGAGTCCTACATAGAGCCCTACTATTGACCAGAGTCCTACATAGAGCACTGCTATTGACCAGAGTCCTACATAGAGCACTACTATTGACCAGAGTCCTACATAGAGCACTACTATTGACCAGAGTCCTACATAGAGCACTACTATTGACCAGAGTCCTACATAGAGCACTACTATTGACCAGAGTCCTACATAGAGCCCTGCTATTTACCAGAGTCCTACATAGAGCACTACTATTGACCAGAGTCCTACATAGAGCCCTGCTATTTACCAGAGTCCTATGGGCATTATAAAGTGAATAGGTTGCCATTGGGGATACAGATTTGTAGCGGAGGACAGGACACCCGAGCCGCGGTCGGCCAGCGTTTCTCCACCTCACTGGGACATCTGAGTCAGATTAGTGACGAGGCGTTCATCACTGTGTGCCCGACAGACCGTGGTTTAGTAGCGCTGTGTGACGTCACAGCGTGACATTGCTTTAGAGATATGTCTGCGCTACCGTCTGGCGCTCTAATCAAATGATAATATGTATTATGTTTCACAAGCGGGAGACAGGTAGAATTTGACTCTAACCACTATTCGAAAGTTGTTATCGGAGTATACTCTCCCCTCACCCCTTTCCCTGCAGGGGAAATCATTTCTGAGTGATACAAGTGAAGAGATATGAAAAGTGTCTGGATGCAGAGGAAGACACTGAGGTGCCTGGTGAGCCGATTGGCCGGGGGGTGGGGGAGAGAGATGTCCTGTGTGGACAGGTACAGGAAAATATAGTCAGGGTCAGACAGAGAGGCTGCTGGGAAGGGATACAGGAAACAAATCCAGATGGCCCCATAACATCCTCACTTCACACCCTATAAACACCCCCCCCCTCCCCTCCTCTACCCACCCACCTCCTCCTCCTCTACCCGCCCACCTCCTCCTCCTCTACCCGCCCACCTCCTCCTCCTCTACCCGCCCACCTCCTCCTCCTCTACCCGCCCACCTCCTCCTCCTCTACCCGCCCACCTCCTCCTCCTCTACCCGCCCACCTCCTCCTCCTCTACCTGCCCACCTCCTCTATCCCTCCTCCTCTACCCACCCACCTCCTCCTCCTCTACCCGCCTACCTCCTCCTCCTCTACCCACCCACCTCCTCCTCCTCTACCCGCCCACCTCCTCCTCCTCTACCTGCCCACCTCCTCTATTCCTCCTCCTCTCACTGCCCTCCTCCTCCTCACCTCCTCTATCCCTCCTCCCATCATCCTCCTTCTCTAGCCCTCCTCCACCTCCCCTTTCCTCCTTCTCTACCTCCTCCTCCTCATCAACACCTCCTCCTTCTATACCCCCCTCCTCCTCGTCCTCCTCATCCTCTGCCCCTCCTCTTCCTCCTCTAACTCTCCTCCTTCTCTAGCCCACCTCCTCCTCCTCCTCAGGGAGAGCGTGACATGAAGAGAAAGAGA